>NC_066536.1:15344162-15351662 GCF_024679095.1 Eriocheir sinensis
CTAAACCAAACGAAAATCATCTGTAAGAACCAACCACCCATTCTCTCTCTCTCTCTCTCTCTCTCTCTCTCTCTCTCTCTCTCTCTCTCTCTCTCTCTCTCTCTCTCTCTCTCTCTCTCTCTCTCTCTCTCTCTCTCTCTCTCTCTCTCTCTCTCTCTCTCTCTCTCTCTCTCTCTCTCTCTCTCATTGTTTCTTATTTCATTTTCCCGCCGCCTCTTCCACTCATTCGGTCTCCACTTTTTCTCTCCTCCCTCCACACTTACCTCCACTCCATCCTTCCTTATCTCTCCTGCCATCCTAGCCGACCTCTCTCCTCCTTCCTCATCCCTCCCTCCCTCCTTTCCTTCCTTTCCTCCCTTCCTTCTTCCTTTCCAGCTGTTCTTACCGACCTACCTTCCTTTTTCTCTCTATACCACTCCCAACCTTCCTCTTTTCATCTCTGGGTCTCCTTTCCTCTCTCTTCTCTTCTTTTGCTATCTTCCTTTTCCTCCTCCTCTCCCCTTTGCCGTCTCTTTCTCTGTCTGTTTGTCTGTCTGTCTCTTTCTCTCTCTCTTATCTATCTTTTTCTCTTTCTTTTCCATTTTTTTCTTTCTTTTCTCTTTCTCTTTCTTTTCCATTTTTTATTTATTTCTTTTCTCTTTCTTTCCATCTACCTTCCTTCTTTTCTCTTTCTTTCTTTCTATCTATCCCTCACACTTCACTTCTCAGCAATTAGAAACACACACACACACACACACACACACACACACACACACACACACACACACACACACACACCTGTCGTTTCGCTGTGCATTATCATATTTCCAGGTGCTAATTAGACTCTCGCCTCGCTCTCTCTTTACCTGTCAGAAGGATGGTCTCCCACTTTTTCTCTACGCTCTATTAGCGCTCTAAATGGTAAGGCTAAACTCTTTTCCTTACACCTTTTCCCCTTGTATTTTTCCCTTTCCACTTTTTTTTTCTCTCTCTCTCTGCATGTACCCAAATAGATTACCTTCGTGTATACTTCTATTTCTTCCAATTCTTTTTATTTTTCTTGTTTTCCTTCTCTACTTCTAGTTCTTCTTCTTCTTCTCTTTTTAGTGTTCTGTCCATTTCTTTCCTTTATCATCCCCTCTTATTTTCCTTTCCAATTTTTCTTTCTTTCTCTGCATGTACCCAAATCTTATTACCTTCATGGATACTTCTACTTCTATCCATTTTTATTTTTACTTTCTCATGAACCTTAATGCATTTATATTCTACCTCTTCCTCTCCCTCTACAGTAACCTCCTCTACCTCCTCCTCTTCCGAACCCTCCCCTCTTCCTTCCAAGTCTTCTACATAACGCTTCCTTATCTACTCTCCCTTCCCTGCAGCGTCCATCTCTCCTCTCTGTAACCTTAATGCATTTCTCTTCTACCTCCCTTCCTTCCCTTCTACAGTATCCTTCTCCTCTTCCTCCTTCTCCTCTTCCTTCCAAGTCATCTACATAACGCTTCCTTATCTATACTCTCCCTTCCCTGCAACGTCCATCTCTCTCCTCTTCACCTCCCCTCCATCACGCCCCTTCACCGCCACGCACAAATGATGGATTCTTGGCTATGAGGGGACATGGCCACCTCCCCTTATCTCCCCTCTCATCCTCGTACCCTCCCCCCTCACCTCCCCCTCCTCTCTCTCACCTCCCTTCTGCTTGGGGAATGGCGGAAGGGGAAGGAAAGGGGGGAGTGGGGCGTGAGATATGCGAAGCCGTGTTGCGTGATTCATCTTCTTTGTTGTGTGTGTGTGTGTGTGTGTGTGTGTGTGTGTGTGTGTTATTAATAGTGTCCACTTCGTAAATTGAGTTACTTTATTTTTTCGTTTGATTTCTCCTACACATCGTAAATACACTAGACCACCTCTTACCCACTCACACCCATGTACACACACCATCCACCTAACCTGCTCCCAACCCACCCCACGTAAACCCACCTGCCAAATATCCACTTACCACTCAACCATCTACATACTCACCTGCTTGATTACTTCCCTCCCTACCTACCAACCTACTTACACTCTTACCAATCTGTTCTCGCAGACCCACCTACTAACCTACACTTCCATTCCATTTACCCACCAAAACGCCCACCTAAATGTACCCACCTGCTGGTTTACTTCCCTCCCCCACCTGCCAACCTACTTACACTCTTATCCACCTGTTCTCGCAGGCCCACCTACTTACTTACACTTCCATTCCACTTACCCACCAAAACGCCCACCTAACCACCACCCTTATTGCTCAGCTTCCCTTCCCCCTCTCCTCCCCCAAAATTCATCTCACGACTCCCATTCCTCTACATTTTCTGATTTCTTGCACGCGACAGGCGGAAAAAAGTCACCCTTGAAACGTGTCCATTTTTCATGTCCCTAAATTAAGAGCTTGTAACTCCTTCTGCCTCTCCATCATCTTGCTCCTTCCCCTCGTCCCTCCCATCCTTACCTACCCCTTTACTCCCCTTCCTTCTGCCACGCCTCCTGCCCTCACTTACCTATCATTAACCTGTTGCCCATCACACCTCCCACACCTGCCGCATATCTTCGCTTCCTGCATCCCCCCTCCACTCCAAACACGCACCTCCGTTTTCTCCACGTCTCTACCTTGTAAACTACGTGTCACCTACCACACCCTACACGTCAACCCCCCCCCTCCCCTCCCCACGCACACATACACACATCACCTTCTCTCCTCTCTCTCTCTCTCTCTCTCTCTCTCTCTCTCTCTCTCTCTCTCTCTCTCTCTCTCTCTCTCTCTCTCTCTCTCTCTCTCTCTCTCTCTCTCTCTCTCTCTCTCTCTCTCTCTCTCTCTCTTCATCCATCCCAGACCTCCATAAAAAGTTGTAACGGATACTGTACTTTATCGTGCCTTCAAAGGAGAGAGAGCTAATAGTCCTGAGCTCACGACGTCCATAAAATATTGTGTTGTTCCCACGTTCACACGCTCATCACACACACACACACACACACACACACACACACACACGCACGCACACGATAATTCCAGGTGTGACAACGAAAACAAAACAAAACAAAAAAAACACCGGAGCGAGACATATAAGATGAATCATAAATCTTCTTGAATATATTTTTGTCATTTTTCGTTTCTTCGCGTTTCTATCTGTGTGTGTGTGTGTGTGTGTGTGTGTGTGTGTGTGTGTGTGTGTGTGTTCGTGCCTTTACGCCCCAAAAATAAAAAAAATAAAAATACAACGACGAGGAAAGACATAAACATTAACGGATGCCATAAATCTCTCCGGTTTGAATATAAGTTTTCTCCTTTATCTCTGTTAGCTTGTTTGTCACACACTCTCTCTCTCTCTCTCTCTCTCTCTCTCTCTCTTCATCTATCTATATATCTATCTCTTTATTTATGTGTTTTTGTTCGTTTTACAAGGAAAAAAAAAAGTCACAAGAAAAGATCAGATACATTAAGTGAAAACAAACAAACAAACAAACAAAATCAAGGTGTTTCTGAATTCATTAGTCTTTTTTTTTCTCTCTCTCTCTCTCTCTCTCTCTCTCTCTCTCTCTCTCTCTCTCTCTCTCTCTCTCTCTCTCTCTCTCTCTCTCTCTCTCTCTCTCTCTCTCTCTCTCTCTCTCTCACACACACGCACACACACACACACTCACGCAACAGGCATTTCCTCCTTCCTTTCATCCATCTTTCCTTCCTTCCTATTTTTATTCTTCTCTCCTCACCTTTCCGTCATTCTATCTACTTCTCCCTTTTCCATGTTTGTTCTTTCCTCCTTATCATCCCTATTACTCTTCTTCCTCCCTTCTCTCCTTTCTTTCTCTTCCTACTTTTCTCGTAACTCTAGAATCTTTCTCATTCCTTTCCTTCCCGTCCTTCCTTTCTTCTCCTTTTCTCTCCATTCCTTTCCTCACTCTCCTCTTTTCCTCCCCTCTCCTCCTTTCCTTTCCCTTCCTCCTCTCATTCCCCCTCCGTTCCCTTCCTCTTAACTCTCTTCTTCCTTTCCTTCCCCTTCCTCCTTTCCTCTTTTCCTTTCCCTTCCTCCTCTGTTCCCTTCCTCTTAATCTCCTTTCCTTCCCCTCCCTCCTCTCCCTCTCTCCTCCTCTCTTCTCCTTTCCTTTCCCTTCCGCTCTCTCTCCTTTCCTTCCTCCTTTCTCTCCTCCCTTCCTTCATCAAAGCACCGACCACCCAGACGAGCGGGCGACTATTAATATCGCTCAGGTGACAGCACGAAACACCTGTGATCAAGGTAATCGGAAGCGGGGAGAGGTGCGCCGCCTCACCTGCGCTTCATCACGGCGGAGGAGGCACATCTCTCACGTCGGGGCGGACAAGTGAGAAGCAGGAGGAGGAGGGGTAGGAGGGAGAGAAGGTAGAGAAGGGGGAGGAGGACAAATGGAGGTGGAGCACAGGTGACATAGATGAAGCACGCAGGTTGAAGGAAGGCGAATGATAAAGAGATGAAAAACAAGGGGAAGGGAGGGAGGGAAGGGAAGAGGGCGAGCACTGAGCAGGCAGACTAGGAGGTGGGGGACGAGGAGGAGGAGGAGGAGGTAGGAAAGAGCGACCATGTATTATCTGCTTTAAATCAATTACCTGAAGTCTGGTGTCGTCCATCAAGATGCTTAACGTGACCCGCAGTGAGTTGGTTGGTAAGAAAAAATGAAGTTTGTTAAAAAAGACAGGTGCTATTTTTGCGTTTGCGTTTACTACTATTCACCGTTGCCAGATTATCGTACTCGGAACATCACATTTACCAGCTTCTCCCCCATAAATATCACCAGAAAACAGGAATAATAAACCATTTCAACAATAACTAGAAATAAATCTCGTTATTGTGGCCCAGGAAACAGTTTTTTGTGATGGAAATCGGGAAATATGAGAAACTGAGTACGACAATCTGGCACCGTTGGACTACTACTACTACTACTACTACTACTACAATTACCACCCACATAAGCCTCTCAGGTGTAAATTAGGTAGGTATGTAACCCTACCCTCTCTTACTATACGTCTTCCTCATCATGTGTCTAGTCATCATCATAATTCTTTTCTTCTTCTTTTTCTTCTTCTTCTTCTTCTTCTTCTTCTTCTCTCTTCTCTCTCTCTCTCTCTCTCTCTCTCTCTCTCTCTCTCTCTCTCTCTCTCTCTCTCTCTCTCTCTCTCTCTCGGCAGGAGCGATGGGGGGAACCTGACCGTGAAAATACCTGACCCGCGCACATAAATAACACACACACACACACACACACACACACACACACAACACACACACACACACACACACACACACAGAACGCTTGCTGATAAGGCGGCGGTGACTGGGTGGATAAAAAAAATGTTAAACAAAAAAAAAAGTAGGAAGCGACGGTGTTCAGTAGATGGGCGAGATCAGACAGATTAGAAAAAAAGGCTTGGTATAAAAAATAAAAAAAGTGTTAAAAAAGTTTGGGTGTGTAAAAGGTACATAGCTGGGGTAGTTTCGTTGTTTCGTTTTGTGATAATTGGGAGGCCTGGGTGTGTTTTACGCTAATTAAGGTGCTGGCTATCATGTGTTTGAAAATACTCTAAACTTAACCCAACATAACCTAACAAAACCATAAACAGTTACTATAGGCCTTGACTCAGAAAATTCATATATGCCTCCGTATTAATGAGACTTTCTATATGACAAAGTGACCTCATTCTTTGTTGATTTATGCCATAAGGTGCTGGCTATCATGTGTTTAAAGATACCCTAAACTTAACCTAACATAACCTAACAAAACCCCAAACAGTTACTATAGGTCTTGACTCAGAAAATTCAGATATGCTTCCTTATTAATGATACTTTCTATACAACAGAGTAAGGTCATTCTTTGTTGATTTATACCATAAGGTTCTGGTTATCATGTGTTTGAAGATACCCTAAACTTAACCTAACCTAACCTAACAAAACCCCAAACCGTTACTATAAGTCTTAACTCGGAAAACTCATATATGCTTCCTTACTAATGAGACTTTCTATACAACATAGCGAGGTTATTCTTTGTTGATTTATACCATAAGGTGCTGGGTATCATGTGTTTGAAGATACCCTAAACTTAACCCAACATAACTTAACAAAACCCCAAACAGTTACTATAGGTCTTGACTCAACATTCGTATATGCTTCCTTACTAATGAGACTTTCTATAAAACAAAGTGAGGTTACTCTTTGATGATTTATACCATAAGGTGCTGGCTATTATGTGCTTGAAGATACCCTAAACTTAACCTAACCTAACCTTACAAAACCCAAAACAGTTAGTTACTATAGGTCTTGACTCAGAAAATTCATATATGCCTCCGTATTAATGAGACTTTCTGTATAACAAAGTGACCTCATTCTTTGTTGATTTATGCCATAAGGTACTGGGTATCATGTGTTTAAAGATACCCTAAACTTAACCTAACCTAACCTTACAAAACCCAAAACAGTTACTATAGGTCTTGACTCAGAAAATTCATATATACTTCCGTATTAATGAGACTTTCTGTATAACAAAGTGACCTCATTCTTTGTTGATTTATGCCATAAGTTGCTGGCCATCATGTGTTTGAAGATACACTAAACTTAACCTAACCTAGCTTAACAAAACCCCAAACAATTACTTCATGCCTGCACAACAATCAAAGCAGGAGGAGGAGGAGGAGGAGGGGAAGGAGGAGGAGGGGAAAGAGAAGCCGATGGTTTATGAGAGGGAGGAGGAAAAGATGGAGATTACTGAGGAGCGGGCAAAGAATAGCGACTCAGCTCGATGCAAGGCTGCCGATTTAATTTACAACTCCCCAAGAATTTCGCGATATAATTAATAGACTCTGTACTACGCAGGCACCGAGACGTTCAATTCACTCCTTACGCCTAATGGTCATTGTGATTTATAGAGGAGTTGGTTATTTTTATTCTAGCCTTTTTTTTTTTTTCAATGGCGGATTAATCGGTTAAAAAAAATGTTACAGGTGTCTACACGCCATCACCTCTCTCTCTCTCTCTCATATTAGAAGATGGAATGTGAGGGTGTTACCTTTAACTGATTGACTGACTGACTGACTGATTGACTAACTGACATTGACTGACTAACTTACTGACTGACTGACTGATTGACTGACTGACTGACCGACTGACTGATTGACTAACTGACTGACTATCTGACTGACTGACTAACTGACATTGACTGACTAACTTAGTGACTGACTGACTGACTGACTGACTGACTGAATGGCTGACTGACTGACTAACTGACTGACTGACTGAATGATTGACTGACTGACTGACTCACTGAACTAAAACTAGTCATGAAGAACCACATAATTTCTGCAGTGACTGAGAGGTGACGGAGACACTTGAAAGACCAACAGCTTGACTTACTGACCGACTCGCAGACTACCATAAAAAATAAAAAAACAAGTCCAGGAATATCTCTTGTTGCTGAGGGAGACTGTTGGTGGGGAGGGAGGTGGGCGGAGCGACTGGCTAATCATGCTGA
>NC_066536.1:15356662-15366662 GCF_024679095.1 Eriocheir sinensis
CCAGAATATTTAAGAGGAATCAAGATAGGCAGAGGACCAGGTGGAGACATGATAATAAGAGCTTTTGCCGGAGCAGGATGGAGAACACTAACATCAGGTAGAAAGAGAGAGAAGTGGAGAACATTGACAGTAGGAGAACACTAACATCAAACAGAGAAAGAGAGATGGAGAACGTTGGCAGAAGGAGAACACTAACATCAGAGAAAGAGAGGAGAACGTTGAGAAATTCCTTTGTTTTGCAGTGGACTAATAATGACTGAAGATGATGAGGATGAGGATGAAGAGGATAATGAGGGAGGACGCGCGAATGAGAGAAAGAGAAAGGGATGAGAAATTATAGAAAAAAAACGATACAGGGAAAATGAGTAAAGGATGGAAAATAAAGATGAAAAAGAAGAGAAAACGGAGAGACAGGTTGGCAAGGCAGGAAAAGAGATAAGATATACAAAATAACGACAATGGAAAATAAAAGAATAAAAATGGAAAATAAAGATAAAAAAGGAAGGAAAAAAGTAAAAAAAAAGGGTAAAAATGGAGAATAAAGATGAAAAGGGAATGAACATAAGTAAAAAGTGAGTAAAAAAAGAAAAAAAGATGAAAAAAAGGGAAAAGAAAAAGACACAGGTAGGTAACGCAGGTAAGCAAGCAGACAGGTGAGCAGGAAGGCAGGCAGGTAAAAAGGGGAACAGGTAATCAGGTAGATACGTAAGAGAGGAGGAGAAGGAGGAGGAGGAGGAGGAGGAGGAGAGCAGGCAAGCAGACAGACAGAGAGACAGAGAGACAGGTGGCAGGTAGTGGTGGTGGTGGTGATGGTCATGGTGGTGATGGTGGTGGTGTGAGACAAGGAAGGAGGGGTGTCATGTCATACCTTCACACCTTTAATTTACCGCTTCGTACCCTTCCTTTTCTCCTCTCTTGACGCCACCAGCCACCCCCTTCCCCCCCCATCACCACCACCACCACCACCACCACCATTATCAGTCACCACCCCCGTCATTACCAAACCACGGGAGGGGGTGTCTCTTTCTTACCCCGAGGAGGAGGAGGAGGAGGAGGAGGAGGAGGGGTTAAGGGTACAAGTTGGGGTAGGGTAGTGATGGACGGGAACGGTCTTTTTGGAGGGTAGTGGAGGGGAGGGGGAGGGGGATGGGGAGATGGAGAGGTGACTGGGTGCGTGAAAATGACGTAATGGTAGTGGTGGTGGTGGTGGTGGTGGTAGTAGTAGTAATAGTAGTAGTAATAGTGGTCGTCAGAAAACATCACAACACCCATCATCATCATCATCATCATTATTATTATTATTATTATTATTATTATTATTATTATCATTATTACAAACTCTCTTCTCCACGCGCACGTTCACGCAACACGTCGTGGAACATAATGTAAATAAATGATCGCGCAATAACCAACGTGACAAAAAAAATAAAAAATAAAAAAATAAAAATCGATGCGGAAAAAATTAAGAAAAATGAACCATGTCAAGAACGTCGCAAATTACGGTCACAGAGAGAGAGAGAGAGAGAGAGAGAGAGAGAGAGAGAGAGAGAGAGAGAGAGAGAGAGAGAGAGAGAGAGAGAGAGAGAGAGAGAGAGAGAGAGAGAGAGAGAGAGAGAGAGAGAGAGAGAGAGAGAGAGAGAGAGAGAGAGAGAGAGAGAGAGAGAGAGAGAGAGAGAGAGAGGGGGAGGAGGCTAGCAATCACTCACAACAAACAGTACCCATCTAACAATACCATACAAGCTAATTTCCAAATCATCCCAGTACTTCCACCAGCAATCTATAAACACTAACTCCACACACGCCTGCAACACACCTAAGTAACCATAACAAATCCCAAGAACAAAAATAACACACGTCACTGCAACAGAACAAGTAAAAGTCGAAGAAATAGTGAAAAGAATCGCGCCACTGTACCTTCACGCCTTCCTCCGCCGCCTCCATCACCAGCCAACCCGCTCGACCTGTCCGTCCATTCACTCCCTCCTCTTCCCCGGTGTCACTTCCTCATATTTACCGCCTCTTATCACCCGCATCCTGGCCGCTATGAATACTGGGACACCCTCACACGCGCCGCCAAGGGTTCAGAAGGGTGGCCCGGGTCGGATGAGGCGATAAGGGTGGCCGGAAAAGGGTAAAAATCACTCAAATATGCACACGACTCCCGCACATCCATCACGCCGGCCAGACACTATCACATCCCCGGGCTGGAGATGCGCTGACAGCCCCCGCGCACCTGCCTCGCGCGGGGGCCTACTGTTGCCGCCGCCGCCTCGCTCTTTACGTAACGCCCGTGACATCATCAAGGACGTTGCTGATTGGTGTGAAATGCTTTGCTTCCTCCTCTTCTTCCTCTTCCTTTTCACTGTTTCCTCCCCTTTCCTCCTCCTCCTCCTCCTCCTCCTCTCCCTCTCTTTCCCTCCCTGCTTGCCTTCCATCCTCTCTCCTCTCTCTCCATGTGGTTGCTTGCTTCCCTGCCTTTCTCTCTCTTCCTTCCTGTCGTTTGCTTTCGTTTTTCTCCCCCTCTTCTCCTCCTCCTTGCCTCCTCTTCCTCTTCCTCTTCCTCCTTCTCTCGTTTTCTTTCTATGCCTGCTTGCCTTCCTTCCTTCTTTCCGTTTTCCTTTGATCCTTGCCTCTCTCTCTCTCTCTCTCTCTCTCTCTCTCTCTCTTTTGTTGCTTTGCTTTCCTCCTCCCTGCTATCCCCTATTTCTCCTCCTCCTCCTTCTCCTCCTCCTCTCTTGTTTGAACTTGGAACTCGCTCACGAAGCACCGCCACCATCACGACCACGGTCTGTACGCGTGTGTGTGTGTGTGTGTGTGTGTGTGTGTTGACTTAGATGACGAAGGGGGAGTTTTTGTATGACAGTTTTCGACTAACCTCTTTTTTACCTTTTATGTTTCACCTTTCTGATGGTTATACTTTCTCTCTTTATTTATCAATTCATATTTCTCGTCGTTTTTTTATCGTTTCCTTCGTTTATCACCATCATCACCATCATCACCATCATCATCACCACGTTCACATCATTCTACTCGGTGACTTATTTCAACTTCCATTTCATCACCACCACCATCACCACCACCACGACCACAATCACCACCTGCTCTTCCACCTGCATCTCTCCCGTTCCCTTCCACGTAATCCTCCCTGACATCTTCCTCCTCCTCCTCCTCCCCCTCTTTCTCCAGTTCCCCTCCCATATATTCCTTTACATAATCATTCTCGGTCATTTTCCTTATTCCTCATTCTCTGCATTTCTTCTTCCTTTATTACCAATGCTACTGTCTACCTCTTTTTGCACCGCCTCCCGAATTTGCTTTAGTTCTCCTCCTCCTCCTCCTCCTCCTCCTCCTCCGCCTTCTCCTGCTCCTCCTCCCATTCTCGTTTTGCATTCCGCTACTTCCATCTCTTCTGCGAACTCGCTTTCTTCTCCCTTTGATATTACCGCCATCTATTGAGCTCGCCCTCCTTTGTCTCTTCCTGCAGTTTAATCTTTCTCCCTCTCTCTCTCTGTCTCTCTTATGTTTCTTCTTTTTTTGCATTTTCTTCGTCCGTCTGTGTCATTTTTTTCCTCCGTTTCTTTTAATTCCTCTTCTTTTCGTTTTCTTCTTTGTCTTTTCCATTTCCTTTTTCTTTCTTTTTCTCTTACTTTTCCTTTTTCTACCTTTTCTTCTTCTCTCTATTTCCATTTCTCCTTATATTCTTTCTTATTTTATTTTCTTCTTCCTCCTCCTCCTCCTCCTCCTGCTCCTGAGATGCCCCGCAGATTACAGGAGCCGCCGGTAATGCCTTCTCCTTCCAGTGACAGATTAAGCAAGTCAGTTTTCTTTTGATCGGCCACGGCCAGCCAACAGGGTACACTCTCTCTCTCTCTCTCTCTCTCTCTCTCTCTCACTCATTCTTCTTTCTTTTCTATCCTTCTTTCTTCTTTTATAATCCTCGTGTAACCTTATCTCTATTCCTCTCCCCCTTTCCTATTTGGCCGCCTCCCTCCTTTTCCTTCCCTTCTTCTTTCCCTTTATCCTCTCCTTTTACACAACATCTATGTTCATTTTCCCTTCTTCTCACCTTCGTTATATTCTTTCCTTCTCTGTCCTCTTTCTAATCTTTTTTTCCATTCCTTCCTTCCTCTATTTACTTATTCCTTTATGTACATTTTTCCTTCTTTCCCTTCTTCAGTCTTACCCCTTCCTATCTGCTTATCTTCCTTGCCCTTCTTCCATTCATCATATTCCAACTTCCTTCCCTGTTTTCTTTCTTTTTTTGCTCCGTTTTCTTTCTCCTTTGTTTCCTTTCATCCCTATTTCCATCCTTTCCTCCCTGCACTTCTTCCTTCCTTCCCTCCCTCGCTCCACCTTCACCCGCTTCTTTCCTTCCTTCCCTCCCTTCACCTGCCTTCCTGGAACCGCTTATCACGTCTTCTCAGCAGATTGTTTAATGGATCTGACATCCCGCGAACACAGGACCGGCTGGCTCGTGCTAAGTGACCTCTCTCTCTCTCTCTCTCTCTCTCTCTCTCTCTCTCTCTGATGCATTAGTAAAGCCATTCAAACACCACTTCCTAACATTGCATCGTGTTTACGTTAAGTGTGAGTTGCATCAATCTCTCTCTCTCTCTCTCTCTCTCTCTCAGCCGCAGTAAGCCATCCAGCCGGGCAACATTTCGCAACACCGCAACACCTGACGGGCGGGCGGCGGCGTTGCGTCCATCCACACCTGTGCTCAGAGACACGACTTCTGCAGGTAAATCGGCAGGAGGGCGTTGCCAAACACTGCGAGGGTCGAAGGATGTTGCAGCCACGCTCTCGTTTTTTTCCCCTTCACTCGATTTGGAATTAATTAGAACGGAGATTAATCGTATGGCGGCGGACAGGTATACAGGCCGGGACTACTACAAGAATTTCTAGTATTTCTTCACCAAACGCTATCATTGTGGGGGAGAGAGCGGGTAGTTGATACAGGTGAGCACGTTGTATCACAGGTAAAATTGGAAAATGGTCTCGCGTGCCCCCCGCTGCCCACCATCTGATACCTTATGCATAAGGTTCGAAGGGGTGGAAGACTTCCGTATAACTCTTGAAGACACTATCTGTTTTATAGCGTCCGGGTGTCTTAGGCAGTGGCTTTCGCAGCGGTTCAGGGGCGGCCGCCTTGTATGGGGCCAAGGCTTCGTGTCGCCAGGCTCTTGCGTACTTTTATGAGCCAATAAATTATGGAAACTTCTCTGATCACGACGCATTCTTGAGGCTGGTTTACACATTGCTGAGGGTGATTTTTTTCTCGGAAGTTTTGCCTTGTAACCATTAATTTATTATAGTTTGGTGCCTAGTTTTGAGTGGTGAAAGTAGTTTGATTATTATTATTGTTACTATTTATTTTACGATCCCGTTTTCTAAGTTTTTATTTTTTTCCTTTCTTTTTTTCTCCTTTTCTTCTTTTTCCTCTTCCTCTTCTTTTTCCTTCCCTTTTTCGTCTTCTTCATAGTAGTAGTAGTAGTAGTAGTAGTAGTAGTAGTAGTAGTAGTAGTAGTAGTAGTAGTAGTAGTAGTAAAAGTAACAGCCGTAGCCGCTTTTGCAACAGGATTCACACACTCCCAAAATTATTATCCTTGCAACTCCCCAACAACTTTATAATAATTCTCTACTCCTATGGCGGCTCGTGGCACCTCTTCTCACTCCTCCCGCGACGATTGCCAGGGCTCACCACACACACATGCTGCACCTCCCTCATGTTGGCAGCCTTTTCCCGTGCCATTTATCCGTCATATGGTTCGTGTTACTTGCGTGGTGGATGAAACTCCTTGCCTTCACGATACACAGTTGACCGTGGAGTCCGGATTTTGATATTTTCCTTTCCTCTGGTTTTCTCGGCAGCTTGTTGGGCTTGACTTCGAGCGGGAGGGCTTCGAACCGAGGACTCGAAACATTGATCGACTCACTAACCTCCACGTACGTACATTCCACGAAGACAGTTGTAAAGGAAGAATTATATAATGAGAATGCTACGCCATTATACAGTAAAACAACGTCACATTTACTTATGCGAGGAGCTTCGAAGATACAACAATACCGAATGTTAATGGTCTACTTTTTACACCGAGATGTTAAAAGAAAAGGGAGAAAGCTTAATTAATGTATACGGCCTCTTGTTTTTTTTTTTTCCATCCTCCTCCTCCTCCTCCTCCTCATCTCATCTCATCATCATCATCATCATCATCATCAACGTCTCCAAGGAAGTAAAAAAAACCGGGATCTTAACGACAGCCTCACCGAACCGACCTAAGCAAGATCTAAGGGACCGAATCTCGTCAACATGAAAGATGAATCCTGCGCCGCCGCGGCCTCGAGTTCGCGGTAACGAGTGAAAAAGAGACGTCCCCTCATCTGTCAGTCGATCATTTGGTTGGCAGCTTCAGCAGATCATCACCTTGCCTCAGTGCCTCCCTCTCTCCTCTCCCCTGCCTCTCTCATCAACATAGCAGCTTTACCTCTCTACCTCACTACCTCTCTCTCTCTCTCTCTCTCTCTCTCTCTCTCTCTCTCTCTCTCTCTCTCTCTCTCTCTCTCTCTCTCTCTCTCTCTCTCTCTCTCTCTCCTGCCTCTATCAACATACCTCCCTCCCACTCTTCCTTTCTCTTTCATCTCCCTATCTTCCTCTCTCCTCCCTTCTCTCTCTCATCAGCACTGCAATCTCACCTCCTCACCCTCTCTCCCTTCATCTTTTATCTCCAGGCCTTACCTCATTCCTCCTTCCCTCCATCCTTGCTCTCTCGTCTCTTTTCATCATCGTAGTAACTTTATCTCTGTCCCTCATTCCCTTCTTCACCATTAGGCCTTAACTCCCTCCTTCGCTCCTTCCTCCCATGCCTTTCTCTTTCATTATCTGTCTGTCTGTTTGTCTGTCTGTGTGTCTGTGTCTGTCTAAGTATCCCCTTCCCTTCTTCTTCAACCTCAGCCCTCCGCCAAAACTGTCCAGGTGGGGGAAGGGAAGAGGGTATCAAGGGAAGGAAAAGCAGAGAGCATGAAGTAGTAGGAGACCTTTCTGCCTTACCTCCCTTGCCCCTTATCTCCTCTTCCCTTTCCCTACTCTGGACGGTTTCGGAGGGAGGCTGAGGCGTCGCAGTCCCTAACCTTACCCTACAGATTCTTCGTGTCCCGTCCCGTCTCCCTTGCGCCACTTTCACTCTTCCCGGTACAGCACCTAATTCGGTCCTCCCCTCCTCTCCTCCTCCTCCTTCTCCTGTGGCAGCCTCCGTCCCTCTCTTGCCCCTTCTTTCGCCCTACCACTCGTCTCTCTACCTTCAACCTTCCTACCACCGTTGCCAGGTTTGAAGGTATCCTCATATTCAGCTTGTTGAGATTATTGGCTTCTGACCAAACCTATTAGGCGCCCACATGAACATTATAATATCTAATCGAGCTTTTATTTTTTTATTTTATTAAGACGAATCCATAATATGTTTGCTTGTGTGGGGACTAGATCATAGTTAAGAAAGGGATTTTTTTAACTGGTAAACCCCACACGAAGGTTTTGATGGCCATTGCAGGGTTGGCTTAGTCTGGTATATCTTGTTGCTATCACCCGCTCGTGTTAGTAAATTTTCCAAACTACACATACATGGCAAGTAACACACATATGAAAGCCTATCGCATTATCGTATCATAGCGCCACACTATCGCATTATCTATATTTATCGCACATCTGGAACCCTTTTTCTTGCTCACCTATCATGACCAGTTTCTCCCTTTAGGCCCATCTCCCTCCCTCACCCTCCCTCGCCATCCGTCACCTTCACAGCCTCATCCTTCGTAAACTCAACTAGACATCTGTCCCGCGTCACCTGAGCCACTTCGCCTTTGGTTGACAAGCGAGCAAGTCAAGGGTAAAGTGGCTACTCTCGCGTTCCCGTAATTTGGACAGGTTAGATTGAGGTCCTTCTTCTACCTGGTCGACTTTTTGTGCCCAGGCTCCTCCGAACAGCGACAAAAAACAGAGAGGGGGGGAAAAAAACTATACGGATGATCTCTCCTTTTAAAGTGGCTACGCTCTTCATCTTGGTCACCTGTGGAAACGATGCGTGAGGTGATCGATCATTTACGCGGTGATGGTGGTGGTGGTGGTGGTAGGTGATGTGGGTAGTGGGTAGTGTGAGTAGTGAATGATGTGAGTAGTGGGTGATGTTAGTAGTGGGTGATGTGATTAGGGGTGATGTGAGTAGTGAGTAATATAAGTAGTGAGTGATATGAGTAGTGGGTGATTTGAGTAGTGGGGGATGGGCGTGGTGGTGATGGGAATCGTGATGTTGATAGTGGTGGTGGTGGTGGTGATGTTTGGTGACGGTACTTACGATGAAAGGCGAAAATAGTGATTCTTTCTATTCCATCTCGGCACCTTTCTCCTCCTCTTCTTCTTTTCTCCTCCTCCTTCTCCTCTTCATGTTTCTCACCTTTCAGTACAAATGCAAATGAAAGACTAATCAACATCTCAACCGCCTTTTCTTTTCATCTCATTCCTCCTCTTTCTTCTCCTTCTAGTATACTTAAACGATAAAGAACAGTCAAGGTGCTAATCTCTCTTTCTCATCTCACTCATTCCTCAGCTTTCTCTCCTTACACTTACACACGAAGGAACAGTCACACTACTACCATAAAAAAAACTACAATGTCCTCCTCTGCCAAGCGCCTGAAAATCTTATAAGTTAACATGAGAAGTAATAGTCGACAGCAGGAATAGTCTATAAACTAATTCTAAAGCCTCATTTCAACTCCTGCTGCTTACACATTTCTCAAACAGTTCAGGGCTCACACGTCCACCACATTAGACTAGGCTTTCGTAGAGGCTGTGTTAGTATTTCCGTGGGTAGGTAGCTTTATGAGCCTAGTGATAGTGTGACAAGGCTTCTGGACCACAAATACGAAAAAAAAACACTCATAAGAACCAGACTAATCTCCTTTGTGGCCTTCGGGAATAGTTGTGAGGGCCTAAAGCGTCTGAGATTGCGGACCTGAAAATCTTGGCGGAGAACGAGAGGCTTAGCGGTAACCTTCGCGTCCCCATCACTGGAAGCTCTCATTGTGCTGCCCAGCGTTAAGAGGCACTGCGGGTAACACGAGCATTGCCGCCGCTATAAACAGAGCGAAGACCGGGCCCAGGACAGGCTACGCCCTCCCTTCCCTTGCCAGAACCAGGGGGCCTCCAGACACTTGAATACAAAGCGAATGTATGTGTGCATCTCCGTGAGCATGTGTCTATTGTGGTCTTATCAGCTGCATCTTCATCTTCTTATCTTAATCTCTCTGTCTTTCTTTCTCTCTCCCTCTCTCTCTCTCTCTCTCACACACACACACACACACACACACACACACACACACTAAAAATATATGACTAAAAAGATAATTTAGGTATAAATGTTTAAGAGAAATTTTCAGGAATCTTAGTTTGCCTGAATCCTAATGAAGAGGACGAACAGGTTTGGTGCAGGTGTGCGTGTGTGTGTGTGTGTGTGTGTGTGTGTGTGTGTGTGTGTGTGTAAAAAAAAAAAAAACAGGAAAAAGGAGGGCAAGTATCAAGGCGAAAGGTGTAGAGGTAGGGAAGTGTGTGTGTGTGTGTGTGTGTGTGTGTGTGTGTGTGTGTGTGTGTGTGTGTGTGTGTGTGTGTGTGTTAATAAAAAGAGAAAAAAAAGTAAAATCAAATTGGTGAAAGTCAAATCTGATAAGCGTATCCTTGATCAAGAATATCGTGTTTTTTTTACCAACAATTTACTCTGTCGCCATATTATTATTTTATTATTATTTCTTCATCTACATCAAGAATAACTGTTGTATCTTTTATGTTGGCGGCGTAAAAAATCTATATTATCTGTCCTCTCTTCACTGTTTTGCATTCTTGTTTTATTTTTTTATTTTATTTTTATTTTTACAACAAAGGAGACAGCTTCTTTCGTTAGGTATAAAAATATTTGTGTCGTATCTGCCGGCCTTCACTTCCTCCATCACCCAATGC
>NC_066536.1:15371662-15376662 GCF_024679095.1 Eriocheir sinensis
GTCCTTCCCTTTTGGTACTGCTCCTCGTCCGTTCTTCCTTCCTTTCTTTCCATCACCGGGTACACAAGAGATTTCCCGTATGGTTTCTTCTTAATTTTTTTCTGTGACTAAGTTAACAGCATTCACCATTTTTCCAGTAGAGTATTTTCCTTTATCTGCTCTTCTAAATCATTCTTCATCCTCCCTCTGCAAGCCTACTGCTCAACTTCTCTCTCTCTTCTTTTTTCTCCTCCTTTTCTTAATGGTTTTCCTCCTATTCTTCTTCTTCTTCTGTGGCTCTTCCTGCATTCTATAACTCCTTCCTTTCTAACCGCCTTACTTCTCCTCTTCGTCTATTTGTTTCTTTTTTTCTTCATATTTTTCGCTTCCGCGTTTTCCTTTGATTCATAGTTTATCCAGTGCAGTCTCCTCCTTTTCTTCCTTCTTTTTAGCTAATCTTTAATCCTCTCACTTTATTATTTATCTGCCTTGAATTTTCTCTCTTTTTTTCTTTCTTCCTATTCTTCGCTTCCTCCTTTTCCTAAGATTCATAATTTATCAACTACTGCTTCTTTCTTTCCTTCCTCTTTTTAGCTAATCTTAAATCCTCTGACTTCAATACTTCTCTGCCTTGTTTCTTCTCTTCTTTCCTTTCTTCTTTCTTCTCATTTTCTTCTAACATTACTATCGGCTTACCTACGGCTTGCTAACTCTCTTCTCCTCCTCCTCCTCCTCTTTATCCGCCTTCTCTAGATAATCCAGCATCCTTTCATCTTCTTACTACATTAATTTTTTTCCTCTCCCCTTTTTTTCATCCTCCCATTATCCTCTTCCTCTCTCGTCTCGTCCCATGAATCACAACTCACTCACTGCCTCCTCGCCTCCTCTTCCGCTTCCTCCTACATCTTTTTTCGCTAATCACTATTTCTGTTGCCTTTCTTCTCCTTCCATCATCTTCTTCCTATCCTTTTTGCTTCTCCCATTACCCATCTTCTCTTTGTTATTCTTCTATGATTTATGGTTCGTCCACTACCTCTTTCTCCTTCTTCTTCTTCATCTCTTACCTATCTTTCATTCTTCTTTCTATCTTTTTGCTTCTCCTATTATCCCCCTTCTCTTTGTTCTCCTTTGATTCACAGTTCATTCTCTACCTCTTCCTCCTTCTTCATCTCCTCCACTTCTTCCTATGATCTTTTTTTTCTCCTCCCATCTTCTTCCTTCCTTTTTGCTTCTCCTATAATCCTCTTCCTTCTCTTTGTTCACCTTCCCCTTCCACTAACTCTTCCTCCTTCTTCACCTCCTCCTCCTCCTCTTCTTCCTACCTCGTCACATCTGCTACCTTACGTTTAATCTCCCTTTTTTATGCCGTTTTTTCTCCCTCCCATTCTCTTCCTCCATGACTCAAGACACCGCCGACCTTCCCTCTCACACGCCCCGTCTCTCCTCACATCTCTCCGCCTTCCTATCATCTCTCCCTTCCTCACGACACTCCCTACCACTCCCCTTCTATCCACCTATCTATCTATCTACGCCGCGCCCTGCATCTCTCCACCCCTCATTATCTCTCCCTGACCTTCCCTCCCTCCCTCACGACTTGCTGCAATCTCCCGTATCTCTCCTTCTCTCTCCTCTCTCACGTATAATTATGATATCGGGTGTAACAGTAGCGTAAAGGGTACACTCGCTTGCACCGCCGCCGCCGCCTCCAGTATGATCTCTTTATATCTTACACTTGTTGGTTTTTATTATGCCTTTCATGCGGGTTTATGTATGTAGTGTTTCCTCTTTTTGTTGGTCATACTTTCCTTCCTTCCTTCTTTATTTGAGTGTATATATAAATGTTTTCTTCGGCATACTTCCTTTCTCCTCCTGCTAATCCTCGTCCCTTCCCTTATTTCAAATCCTTTATCTTCTATGGTTCTATTCCTTTTCTTCTTTCCTTGCATAGCTATTCCTGCATCCTTTCACTCTCTCTTTCCTCCACTTGTTCTCTTTCTCCTATTTTCTTCGTTTCCTCCTGTGCCAAAGATTCGTAATTTATCTACCGCAGCCTCCTTCTCCTCTTCCTCCTACGCTTTAAGGTAATTTTTAATCTTCACTTTATTATGTATGTGTTTTTGACTCGTTTCTTCTCTCGTCACTCACTATCTCTACTTCAGTCTTATCCTATGTTAATTCCTCTCCAATCTTCTCTCCCTCCCTTCCCTCATTATCCTCCTCTTCCTCTTCTCTCCCTTTACCCTCATACTCTCCTTTTTCAGTCTCCATCTCTTCTCCACTCATCTCCCTCTCCCCCCTCCCCCCCCCCTCTCTCTCCGGTGAATCTATTTATACAGCCCAGGTTCGAGACGGTCCCTCCCTCGCGGCAAAAACAGTCCCGCTACCCAAGACTGACTGTTCCTCGCATCCCGGGTATCGAAAAAAAAAAAAAAAAGTTAAACGGCGGGGAATTAAAGAACCGAACTTGTGTGTGTGTGTGTGTGTGTGTGTGTGTGTGTGTGTGTGTGTGTGTGTGTGTGTGTGTGTGTGTGTGTGTGTGTGTGTGTTTATGTGACATGTGAGTAAGAGAAAGTGTTTGTTTGCGTCCGTCTCTTGTCTTTGTTTTGTTTGGATTAGTTGATTTGTTTGTTTTCTTGTTTGTTTGTTTGTTTTGGTTGGTTTTGTGTTGTTGTTGTTGGTGGTGGTGAAGGTGGTGATGGTTCCTAATCTCCTTCAATTCCTTCGTCTTCAACTCTTCTTCAAGTCGTCTCTTTGGTATAAAACACTTCCTCTTCCTCCTCCTACTCCTCCGCCTCTTCCTCCTTTTCTTCTTCTTCTTCTTTGTCTTCTTCTTCTTCTTCTCCTTTGACTTCGTTTTCGTCTTCTTTTTTTTTTTTTTCTTCTTCTTCTTCTTCTTCTTCTTCTTCTTCTTCTTCTTCTTCTTCTTCTTCTTCTTCTTCTTCTTCTTTGTGTTCCTCTTCTTCTTCCTCTTCTTCTTTGCCTTCTCCTTTGTCTTCGTCTTCTTCTTCCTTCTTCTCCTCCTCCTCCTCCTGTTCCCTCAAGACTTTCCTCGTTCCATAGTAATAAAAGTTTATTCCCTCACTTTCATCTCTCCAACTTACCGACTTTCACTCACCGACCCCTCCACCACACCCTCCCCTTCTCTCTCTCTCTCTCTCTCTCTCTCTCTCTCTCTCTCTCTCTCTCTCTCTCTCTCTCTCTCTCTCTCTCTCTCTCTCTCTCTCTCTCTCTCTCTCTCTCTCTCTCTCTTTCCTCCTTTCCTCTCCTCCTCTTCCATTTTTTTCCTTTCTGTCTTCATCATCATCATCATCATCTTCTTCTTCTTCTTCTTCTTCTTCTTCTTCTTCTTCTTCTTCTTCTTCTTCTTCTTCTTCTTCTTCCCTTCCTCCTTCTCCTACAACACCTCCAAAACGGTTCCTTCCTCCCCCTTCCTTCACCTCTTCCTCTTGCATCCTCAGACAAACTCCCTCTTCCCCCTCCTCCTCCTCCTCTTCGCCCCTCCTTATACCTGCCCCGCCCCAGACAGCCCCTCCCCCCACCCCGATGGCGCCCCGGGTCTAGTTCCTGTTGGGGCGGGGCCGGAGCGAGCGGGGGCAGGGGGTCAGGGGCCAAGCGTAACAGGACGGGTCTTACCCAGGAATTATTATCTAAAGGCCAAATTATCTTCTCTCTCTGCCCAGGGTACACACACACTCTGGCGCACACGCACACACACACACACGTAAAAGCACTTGCACATGAAGAAAGAGAACGGAGGAGAAGGGAAGATGAAAGGGGGTAGAAGGGAAAGGAAGGGATGGGAAGATGAGGAGTGTGAAGAGAAGGGAAAGAAAGGGACGGGAAGGGTAGTAAAGGGAAGAGAAGGGAGAGGAAAGGATGGGATGGGAAGAGGAGGAAAGGAAAGAGAAGGGAAAGGAAAGGAAAGAATAGGAAAGATGAGGAAAGGGAAGAGAAGGGGTAGGAAGGGAAGAGAAGAGAAGAAAAAAGAAGGGAAGGGAACATAAGGGAAGGAAGTTATGGGAAGATGGAAAAGGAAGGAGAAAGGATAGAAAAGGGAAGAAAAAGGAAGGGAAGGAATATTAATGGACTTGAAGAGTAGATACGAGAAAGAAACGATAAAGGGAAGCGGGGGGAGGGTTAGCTCACAATACCTTAGGAAGACAGACAGACACAGATGGAGTCGGAAAGGCAGGTAGGTAAGTAAACAGATGAAGAGATAAACAGACAGACAAACAAATGAGCAGTAGGTATGCAGGTAAGTAGGAAGGAGAAGGCGCAGAGATAAGCCAGTCGACCTGTACTCCTTGGCTCGTGGGTTCGATTCCTGGCCTTGTCCAGCGGCTGCGTGTCCCTCCGCCTACATGCCAAGCTACGTACGTGGACGAGTTGCATCCCCTGCGCGTCTACATTCCACATTGGCGCCGCGTTACTCCACCCACCCCACCCCTACGAGCACCTCCTTCTCCTCCTCTAAGACCATCCCCCTCCGATCACCTCTTCCTCGTCATCTACAACTCACTCCCTCAACTACAAGCACTTCTTCCTCCTTTACCAGCACCTCTTTTTTCCTTTCCCTACGAGCATCTCCTTCTCCTCCTCTAAGACCACCCCCTTCCGAGCACCTCTTCCTCGTCATCTACAACTCCCTCCCTCAACTACAAGCACCTCTTCATCCTTTATACCAGCATCTCCTTTTCCTTATCTACAACTCCTTCCCTTCCTTACCAGCACCTTCTCCTCCTGCAAGACCACCTCCCTCCGAGCACCTCTTCTTCGACATCTATTACTCCCTCCATCCCCTACAAGCACCTCTTCTTCCTTTATACCAGCACCTCCTTTTCCCTATCTACAACTCCTTCCCTTCCTTACAAGCGCCGCCTCTTCCTCCTCTACAACTCCCTCCCCCCTTACAAACACCTCCTCCTCCTCCTCTACAATTTCCTCCCCCCTTACAAACACCACCTCCTCCTCCTACTCTACAACTCCTTCCCCTTTACAAACACCTCCTCCTCCTAATCCTC
>NC_066536.1:15379162-15446662 GCF_024679095.1 Eriocheir sinensis
AAAAGAAACAATGAAAGAAAGAATGAAAGAAAATAAACGATGAAAGAAACAACGAAATAAATAAATAAAAGAAACAATGAAAGAAAAGAACAATTATAGAAAGAAACAATGAAAGAAAGAATGAAATGAAATAAACAATGAAAGAAACAATGAAAAAAAAGTAACAATGAAACAAACAATGAAAACGCAGAGGCAGACACGTATAAGTCAAAAAGCAAACAAAAAAAGAAGTAAACACGCCAATGCAAGGATGAGTCAATGGCGTAGCGAGTAAACAAATAAATTAAAAGGGGAAGAACAGAAGGACAGACACTCGTACGCATAAATAAATAGATAAATTATGAATAAATTGACACATGCCTAAAAAAAATAATAGGTTAGAGAATGAATAACAATGAGATCTGAGAAATAAATGAGTCTACGAATATGACATAAAGTACAGGATAAAAGAATGAAGGTATGAATGTAAATAATGTAATAAATGAATGCAAGGATAAATAGACGATCCAGGAGTAAACAAAGGGATAAATAAATATATATATAAAAAACAAAAACAGATGCGACTATAAACAAGGCGAGAAATCCGTTGAAAAAAAAAAGTTATACACATGTGAAGGCTATGTAACACACACACACACACACACACACACACACACACGGACACGAACACACGCACAAACGAATACACAAACAACACAATGGACAAAAAAATGACCCAGATGATAAATGCAAACACATAGATTAACCAAACACACACACTCACACACACACACACACACACACACACACTCACACACATACACACACACGCACAAACACACACAAACGCACACAAACGCACACACGCCGGCGAGGTATACACACGCACGCACACCCTCCCTCCATGAGCCCCAAGACAGCACTGGGACCTTGAACAGAACCGACTCGGTTTATAAGGGAGGCCGAAACACAGGTAAGGAGGAGGAGGAGGTGGAGGAGGAGGAGGAGGAGGAGGATGAGGAGGAGGACGAGAAGGAACCCTTTTTTTATAGTTTTCTGGATTTCTTATTTATTTTCTTCTACTTCGTTATCTCTTTCGTTCTTTTTTCTTCCTTCGTCTTTTCTTCGTCTTCTTCTTCTTTTTCTTCTTCTTCCTCTTCTTCTTCTTCTTCTCCTCTTACCCTTCTTTCTTCTACTTAAACCTCTTCTGCATCCTCTTCCTTATTTAAATCTCTTTCGTTCTTTTCCTTCCTTTCTTCTTCTTCTTCTTCTTCTTCTTCTTCTTCTTCTTCTTCTTCTTCTTCTTCTTCTTCTTCTTCTTCTTGTCTTTCTTCTGCTTAACCTCTTCTTCATCCTCCTCCTCATTTGAATCTTCACTTATCCTTCTCCCTCTTACAAGTAGCGAGATCAACACAGCAACTGGTAGGCAGAGCTTAGTGTAATATGCATCAACTTCCAATCATTACTACCACTACCACCAGCACCATCATTACTATCACCTTCACTACCATCTTCACCACCACCACAACCACCACCATCACCTCCACCTGCACGCTCACCGGGAACAATAATAGCTAACACAAACAACAACGCCTCCCAAAATATAAATCTCATAAGGTGTACCCGGCTATACGAGGGAGCGTGTAGCCATTAGAGATACAATTGTAACTCAAACACACTTAGGTAATCAGGAGCCAGCGACATCTTTATCTTCCTTCCTCTGCCATGGCAAAGGAACCTAAAAGAAAACGCCAGGTACGCAAAATGTTACCTGACTTGATTAACTTTACTCTTGACCCCGATGAAATTTATACCTCGAAAAGAAAACGGTGTAGCACATGATTACTATAAAAAAGGTTACGCTACAAATATGAAAACGGAACATAAAGACGAATGACCTAACTTAACCTTACCTGAACCCCTCCAATAAAACTTAGATTAGTATATGATAAAACTTTAAAGAAAATAATACGGTTTAACACACGATTAACCTAAAATACGTTACGCTACAAATAAAAAAAACACAAGATAAGGAAGAATAACCTATCTTAACCTTACCTGAACTACTCCAATAAAACTTAGATTCTACTTATCATACTTAGATTATATAGGTTAGGTTAGGTTAGGAGCAGCGATTAGAGGGGTTTTATCCTACTTTCGTTTTGTTGCCCTTGATCTGCTTCCTTTGCTGTAAAAAAAATACTGTGAAAGTTGAAAGAAAAGATCACGATTTAACACAAGATCAACCCAAAACACACCAGACTTCACTAACAAAAACGCAAGACTGAGAACAAAAACCCAACTTAACCTTACCTGAACCTAACCAATAAATCCTAGAGTAATATAAACGGTTCCAAATATAACATGATTTACGTAGGACACGCCGGGGCACGAGAAGTCAGTATGTCTTTGGCGCTATCTCGTTCAGTGTGTGGGTTTTATGGACAGACCACCTGGCAGGATTAATTTTATCTCCACCTGGGCAACGGACAGGTGAAGGACAGGCGTGGAGAGGAAGGTAAGGAAGGAGGGAAGGAGAGACAGGTAAACGGTGGTATGAAGGGAAAGAGGGAGGAAAGGGAGGGATAGGGAGAGGAGAGGGTTGAATAGGATGAAAGGAGGTAAGTGAGGGAGGAGAAGGGATGGGATGGGGATGGAGAGGATGGGAGGGGATTGAAAAGAGGGAAGGAGAGACAGGTAAGCGGTGGTATGAAGGGAAAGAGGGAGGAAATGGAGGGGTAGGGAGAGGAGAGGTTTGGATAGGATGAAAGGAGGTAAGCAAGGGAGGAGAAGGGAAGGGACAGGGATGGAGAGGAAGAGAATGGGATTTAAAAGAAGGGAGAAGATGGCAAGGGTAAAAAATAATACTAAGTGGAGTGATTCAAATAAAATAAAGAAATCCAAGAAGTTTAAGGAAATTGAAGATGAACAGGAGAAAAAGGAAATAAATATGAAAACCAGGTGAGCATGAGAAAATAAAGA
The DNA here is from genome assembly GCF_024679095.1 of Eriocheir sinensis. Taxonomy (NCBI): domain Eukaryota; kingdom Metazoa; phylum Arthropoda; class Malacostraca; order Decapoda; family Varunidae; genus Eriocheir; species Eriocheir sinensis. Next base: position 15,382,124 of record NC_066536.1, read on the forward strand.
AAAAGTAGAATAGAAGAAAATAACAGGATCTTGAAAAAAAGTGGAAACCGAGAGAAAAGGAAGAGATAACAAGAGAAAGAATAAAAGAGATAAAAAAACAAAAAACAAAACAGGTGCAGACAAGACACGAAGGAAGGAAGAGGAAGGAAAATGGGAAGATAAAGGTGAGGAAGCGGAAAAAGGAAGGAAATAAAAACGAAGAGAAGAATGGCGAGGAAAAGAAACACATGCACAAGGAAGAAAAAAAAATAAAGCCAATAAATGAAAAACAATGAAAAAAATGGAAAGGAAGAGAGAAAACAAAGGAGAACAAAAAAAAAAAAAATCAAAGAAAAAACATCAAATAATTAAGCAGAAAAATAAATAAATGAAGCAGCGAGAAACAAACCCAAACCCGGAGGAGCAGGAAAAGGAAAGGAAGGAAAAAAAAGAGTGAGCAGGTGAGATAAATCATTACAGCGTGACCGTCAACAGTGAGCAGGTAATGAGGTCAGTGGCGGCGAGGGTCACGATGCCTTACCTGGCGGTGGCGGGGGTCAGGAGGGTCAAGCGAGGTCACCAAGGAGCAGGAGGAGGAGGAGAGGGAGGAAGAGAAGCAGGAAGAACAAGAAAGAGAAGCATTTGAAAAGTTACGTTCATTTGTTTTTTTGTGAAAGTCGGTACACTGAAGAGAAACTTATGTAAAATGAGCACCACCACTACTACTACTACTACTACTACTACTACTACTATACCGTTACCATTTCCAGTTAATTAAAAGACTTACCTAACAGTGGTACATACTAACCCTCCCCAAAGTATAAAGGAACACTCAAAAAGGTAAACTTAAACAAAAAAACAAAAAACAAAAAAACAATTAATAGATATACAGAAAGGTAAAAAACAAGACAGACGCAAAAGAAATGATAATAATAATAATAATAATAATACTAATAATAATAATGATAATAATAATAATAGTAATCATCTGATACTCACAAAAACAACAAAAAAAGAACAATTAGCGAACAAACCCACCACAAAAATAACAATTATGCCGAGATACACGTAACAGAGACACGAACTGAGGCGACTGAATCATCAAATCGGATAAAAGACGAAAGAAAAGACGCCGCTGGCACCTGGAATGAAAGGTCGCGGACGGCACAAAAAGGAACATAAACGGACCAACATAAAACTGGAAACTAAAAAAAAAAAAAAGCCCAATTAATTTCGACAGACACGCGAAGCCGATGGCGAGGAAAGACGGATAAAAAGAAGAAACCCAAGGAAAAGAAAATAAGAAAATCGAAATAAGAAAAAAACAGAGAAGACAAACAAGACAAAAAGAAAATGAAGAAAAATGCCAGTTAATCTAGACACACAAAGCAGATGATGAGGAAAGATGGACAACAAGAAGAAAAAAAAAAAGGAAAAAAAAGTAAACAGGAAAAATAGGAAAAAAAAAATAGAAGTTGTAAATAAAGTAAAAAGAAGAAAACCAACAAAAAAAGGGCAGTTAATTTAGGCACATAAAACTGATGATGAAGAAAGATTGACAAGAAGAAGAAACCCAAGAAAAAAAAGAAGAAAAACGGGAAAAGAGGAAAAAAATAGAAGTTGTAAACAAAGCAAAAAGAATAAAACGAACCAAAAAAAAAAGGCAATTAATTTAGATACATAAAACCGATTGATTAGGAAATACAGATGAAAAACACAACACGGAATGGCAATAATCGAGACCCTGCAACGCATAAACAAAAAACAAACAAACAAAAAAACAAGAGAAATCCGGGTAATTAAAAGGCCGCCTAAAAGAAGAGTTGTAAAAGAGGCGAAATAAAACTAAGAGAGAAAAAAAAACAATTAATTTCGATCGGCACGCGAAACAGATAAAGAAGAAGAAGAGAAAGAGGAGAGGAAAGGAGGAAGAAGGAGAATAATGTAAAAACAACAACAACAAAAAAAAGACGATGAAAAGAATGGAGGAAGGGAGCCGCTGAAGAGAATGGAGAGAGGAAGAGAATGGAGAAGTGAAGAGAAAGGAGAAATGAAGATAATGAAGATATGAAGAGAACCGATGTAGAGAATGTAGGAAGAGAAATAAGGTAAAAACAAACAAACAAACAAAAAATGAAGATGAGAAATAGAGGAGAGAGAAATGGAGGAAGAAGAATGTAAAAGCAAAACTCTCTCTCTCTCTCTCTCTCTCTCTCTCTCTCTCTCAGATATCCGTTAAATCAATATATTAAAGAATACAAGAGAGAGAGAGAGAGAGAGAGAGAGAGAGAGAGAGAGAGAGAGAGAGAGAGAGAGAGAGAGAGAGAGAGAGAGAGAGAGAGAGAGAGAGAGAGAGAGAGAGAGAGAGAGAGAGAGAGAGAGAGAGAGAGAGAGAGAGAGAGAGAGAGAAATTATATGAACGAAAAAAGTTTACATGGACAAACTATGTGGATGAAAAAAGAGAGAACATGAGGAGGAGGAGGAGAAGAAAGAGGGGGAGAAGCAGGAGAAGGAGGAGGAGGAGGGGAGAAGAAGGAGGAGGAGGAGGAGAGAAGGAGGAGGAGAAGGAGGAAGTAGTGGAAGAGAAGGCCATGAAAGGAATAACGTAAAAATAAAAAAAGAAGATAAATATAAGTGAGGTTATTAAAATCACAGGAAAAACACTTAAAACAGATTAGCCGAGGCAATGACAGAGGGAAAGAAAACAGACACGGACACACAATGAAGAGAGAGAAGAAAAGAGACAAACATAAGACAGAGATAATAAAGAGAAGAGAAACAAAAGGCCCAGAAAGAAAGAAAGAAAGAAAGGATGGAATCGGAGGCAAGGTTAAGGAAAGAGAGACAGAGCGAGAGAGCGAGAGAGAGAGAGAGAGAGGGGGTTGGGACGAGCCATTCTGCAGCATTCTTTTTTTCATCATTGCGTGACAAAGAACAATGGAAGGTAAATGTTCCCCTTGCAAGGTTGGACGCCGCGGGACACAGGAGAAGGCGGAGGAGGAGGAGGAGGAGGGACATACGTAAAGGTTCATAAAATCAGTCATAAAGTCGCCTTCACAATGAATAAACGAGGAGGTGGTGCGGTGCGATGACTCTCTCTCTCTCTCTCTCTCTCTCTCTCTCTCTCTCTCGATAGGGCAAAGAGGCCATAAAACAGTAAACCCAACAAACAAAAACCTTCCTGCACATTGAAACCGAGAGATTTATTTGACGTCCAATAAATAAATCGCGAAGGATCAGATTTTTGCGACGTGGAGAGGAGGAAAAGAATTTGTCTTTTTAATGTTAGGAAGCTTAGGGATTATATGGAAGGGAGAAGAAGGGGAGGAGAGGAGGAGGGGTATAGCAAAGAAGGGTTAGGAGGAGGAGATAAAAGATAAGAATAGGGAATGAGGAAGGGGAGGACTGGGAAAGATAGATATACATATGTAGATAGATAGATATAGACAGACGGATAGATAAAGAGCAAATATATATAGAGAGTATAAAAGAATATTTGATTGAGGGATGAGAAAGGAAGATGGAGATAATATATGTAAAAAAAAAAAACGAACAGATAAAATTATTACAAATAGAAAGATGAGGAAAGCGAAGGCTAGGAAGTATGACTAAATATAAAAAAAAGAATAAAAAAGAATAAAAGAATAAAAAAAGGGGAGGAAAGTTGGAGTTGGAGGAATTGAAGGATAAAGAGAAACAGAAGAAAAGGAAAAGGAAAAGAAAGGAGAGATTCGAGACGGGAAAAGGCAGAGAGCGAGATGGCGTTAGTATGTAGACAGAAGTAAGGATGTTAGGATATGAGAGAGGAAGAGAAAGGAACGGAGGAAGCTTGCTCATAAAGTCTACGGGAGTGAACATCCAACCATAGTGAGAGAGAGAGAGAGAGAGAGAGAGAGAGAGAGAGAGAGAGAGAGAGAGAGAGAGAGAGAGAGAGAGAGAGAGAGAGAGAGAGAGAGAGAGAGAGGAGAGGAGAGGAGTGTGTGTGTGTGTGTGTGTGTGTGTGTGTGTGTGTGTGTGTGTGTGTGTGTTTAAAATAGGTGGACTCTACATATCACATTTTTGTCAGTAATCTTCGTCCATATCAGTGAGATGCTAATGTGTACCTACGTGTGTGTGTGTGTGTGTGTGTGTGTGTTTCTTTTTCTAAGCACACACACACACACACACACACACACACACACACACACACACACACACACACACACACACACACGTACCCAACAAGTCCAGATGCTAATATACAATGACGGCCGCTGTTTAACCATTAGAATCTAGCAGCCACAACCACTACCATTATCACCGCCATCACTCGCCCGCCCATTATCCCCATCACCACAAATGCACCACCGCGGCCATTCCCAGCACCACTAACACCACCACTATCACAACCACCACCATCGTTCTCACTATGATCATCGCTACTTCGCCTACTACCATCAACACCATAACGATTGCTTCCTTCTTCTTCCTCCTCGTCGTCATCGCAATCATCACCATAATTTGCAAAACTCTTCTTGTTCGCTTCATCTTATCGCTCTTTTCATTCTTCTCACCTCTATTTTTAACTCTCTCGCTCTGCAATCATTTTCCTTCTTTTATTTATTTATTTTGTCTTTTTTCTTTTGATTTCCCTTCTGCGTCCTCTGTTTCTTCTTTATTTTCGTTTCTCTCTCTTTTCTATTGCTTTACTTTTTTTCATCTTGTTCCTTACCAGTCCTCCTCCTCCTCCTCCTCCTCCTCTCCTACCCTCTATTTCTTCAGCTCCCTTTTTGCTTCCTCCCTTCCCAGCCTGAAATGGACATAACATCGCAAACCCATTGGCTCTTGGGGGAATAAAGAGAGATAACAAGTGTTCTCTCTCTCTCTCTGCTAAGGTCCAATAGGGCGTGGCTGCGGAGTAGAGATAAAAGTGGGCCTGCACTGCCTTTCGCTGCGTGGACTTGTTAGAAGGCGTGTTAAACAAAGGGCAGACACGTACCGCCGATAGGCCACACCGAGGAGGATAAGACGCAGGCGAAACAAAGAGTGAGGAGTTAGGATGGTGAGGAAATGTTGTACAAGTGAAAGGCCGGGCAGAGTAACGAGGCCAAAGAGTGTTACTTAAGATGAAAACTAGGAGGATAAGATGATGCATAAATTTTGGTCACTCTTCTGAACTCTTTTTTTTTTTTATAGGGGTAATGTTTAGTGGGCTTTTTTTCTGATTGTAACTTTTTTTTGCCCTTGAACTTCTTCCTTAACTGTAAAAAGAGGAGTAAACAATGCGATGTGAAGGAAAATGGTTAATGCTGTTCTAGGTATACATAATTATCGGAGTGAGGAGGATGTGAAGCATGATGATAAAGTAAGTTAGTGTTTAAAGGTTGATATTTTACTTAAGATTAAAAGTTGAAGGATGAGATGAACAGACAATGCGCTGTGAAAGAAGAAGGTTGGACTAAGTGGGTTGATGGCTGTGCTGGACATACATAGCTATCATAGTGAGAAGGATAAAGTGAAGCATGAGGATAAAGTAAGTTAGTGTTGAAAGCTTGATGTGGGTAAAAGGGACGACTAGTGTAGCTTTAAATAGTCCCAAAATAAAGTTGATAAGATGTATAAGGAATGTGGAGCTAAAACAAACGCTAGTGAAAAGTTGGACTGAAAAAAAAGAGCACTTACGTAGGACGGTTCATATAAAGAAGGGAAAAATGATTGAAAAATACTAAACAACGATAAATCTACAGAATAAATGTCTCCACCAAGTTCAGTCGCAAGAACGAGGTCAGGAAAATCTCGTCTATACGAAAGAAAATAGTAGTTTGGGAATCTAAAATTACTGTCTATCTTTTTGAAAACTACATAATTTTTTTAGCATTAATTCAAGTACGACATACATAAAGAAAATGTCAGTGGTGAAAAAGATAAAGATAATGTTGATGGAGATTCAAACAAATAGCAATAATAAGAAATATAATATGGAGGAAGAAAAGGTGTTTGATAAATTATTAGGTTACACAGTGAAAGCTATGATAAGATACTTTGTAGCATTATGCAAAACTAGTACGTGGCAAGATTTAAATAAAGTTGACGTAAAGATTACCGATATATTTGACAAGTCATATACGCGAGCTGTAATTTAGTATGTAAAATCAGGGCAAAATAAGAAAAAAAAATATTCATAAACTTGATCTTAATAACTCGAAGAAACCCCAAAATAGATTAGTGAGATACTGACAAAATCTATGTTACTCTTCAAGCACCCAAAATAAAGACAAGAACAATACTTATAAGGATAACCAAAAAGAAAAAAAACACTGTTACTACTTCTACTACTACTACTACTACTACTACTACTACTGTTACTCATATCACTTCTACTTCTACTACTGCAACCATTCCTCCTACACCTACCATTCCTTTCACATATACAACCACCATCACTACTACTACTACTACTACTACTACTATTGCTCCCACTTGCAACCACCACAACCACCGCCACCACCACGGGAGAGCAACATAAACAAACGTACCCTTAAAGAAAGAGAAGTGAAAGGGCGATATCCAGTAATAAATGGGGTGAATGAGTGGAAGACAAACACGCGATAATGAAGCAGAGGGAAGGAAAAAAAGAGGATGCGAATGGGGTGAGAGAAAGAGGTGAGTAATGAAGGTGGCGATAAGAGGAGACTAAATAAGAGCAGTGAGAGGGAGGAAGGAGGAAGAGGAGAAGAAGGAGGGTGAAGGAAAGAAGAGGAGGAGGAGGGTGTAGGAATAAGGAGACTAAATAAGAGCAGTGAGAGGGTGGAAGGAAAAAGAGGAGGAGGCTGATGGTAGGAAGGAAGGAAGAAAAGAAAGAGGAGAAGGTAAAGGAAGAAGAAGGAAAAGAAGAAGAAGAAGAAGAAGAAGAAGAAGAAGAAGAAGAAGAAGAAGAAGAAGAAGAAGAAGAAGAAGAAGAAGAAGAAGAAGAAGAAGAAGAAGAAGAAGAAGAAGAAGAAGAAGAAGAAGAAGAAGAAGAAGAAGAAGAAGAAGAAGAAGAAGAAGAAGAAGAAGAAGAAGAAGAAGAAGAAGAAGAAGAAGAAGAAGAAGAAGAAGAAGAAGAAGAAGAAGAAGGAGAAGAAGAAGAAGGAGGAGGAGGAGGTATACGAGTGTAGGAAGGAGGAAATGAGTTAAAGAAGAAAAAAAAAATAGAAGAAAAAAGTGGGATAAGAGAGACACAGAGAAACAGAGAAAACAGAAACAAGAACAACAACAACAAAGAAACATAAAAAAAGAAAAATAACAGAAAAAGAGGGGGAGAGAGAGAAAAAGAGAATGGCATGATGGTGGCCTAATTCGCTTCCTCACCCACACCTCACTCATTTGTCTCCCTCCTCACTATCAGATGTGACCCCACGGGGAGGGCGACGGTGAGGGATGCAGAGTGAGGGGCGTGAGAGGGGGGGGAAGGGGCGGGGCGGGGGGGGGGCGTAAGGGTGTGTTGGGTGGTGGTATGGGTAAGGGACGTGGGGTGGTGTGAGTTGTGAGGGGTGTGGTGTGGGTGATTGTGTGTGTGTGAGTGAGTTAGGTGGATGGAAAATGGAAAGGTGAGGAGAAAGGAAGTGGAGGAGGAGGAGGAGGAGGAGAAGACGGGGGAGGAGAAGGAGGAGGAGTAGGAGGAGGACGAGGGGTTAAGGAGGAGGAGGTGGAAGAAAAAGAAAAGCATTAAAACTCCTACACAAGCTACACTACACTACCACAACCACCACTACTACTACTACTACTACCACTACTACTTTACTACTACAAACAAGATCTAATGTCCCGCCGCGCCCCTGACAGAGAAGGAGGGTGGGCGGCCGGACAGGTGAGGGGCGATAAGGTGCGGTAATGAGGCAGGTAAGATGTCGCAGGTGGGCTGGGCGGAGGCGGCAGGTGAGAGGCTGCTTAATGTGGCCCCAACCTGCGTACCGGTACTCCTGCTCCTCCTCCTCCTACTGCTACCGCTACTACTATTACTACTACTATTACTTCTACTACCGCTACAGATATGGGGTGGAATGGAGCTGTGTATAAACCTAGGTAAAAGAAAAGGTGGAGAAAAGGTGGAAGAAGGTGAAACAGGTGGAATAAAGAGGTGTGGAGAAGTATGCTGATAGAGGTTAACTATGGAAAATGTGGAGTGGTGTTGGGTGGAGCAGGGTGGATGGGTAGTAACGTAGAGGTGAAATAGGTGGAACGAAGAGTGTAACCGCAGATAGGTGGAACAGAGAGCGGAGAAAATTACGAGAGATGGAATGGAGTGGAGCTGGATGGGTGGAGCTGCAAGGTGGATGACAACAAATAAGTGGAGGCAGAAGATGAAACAGGTGGAACGAAGAGTGTAACCGCAGATAGGTGAGAAAGAGTGTGGGGAGAATGTTAGGGGCGGTGGAGTGGAGTGGAGCAAGGGGGTGGGGGTGGAGGAGAGTGGATAAGTATAGCCAGAGGAGAGGGTGTGTGTTTGAGGGGGGGCAGGGGGGGGAAGGGGGGGAGGGGGGGGCGGGAGATAAATCAATGACAACAGATAGTAAACGGAGAGACTTGGCCCCCCCTCCCCACTTTCCCTCCTATCCACTCCTCCACCCATCCCTCCCTCCCCTCCATTCCACCTAATTTTTTTTTATCTCTCCCGCCACACACCCTCAACTCATTTCTCTCTCTCTCTTTCTCTCAGCCCTTTTTTTTCTTTCTCCTTCATCCTTAATTAAGTTCTCTAGCTCCCTTTTCGTTTTTATAGTTTTTTTCATTTCTTATTATCCTTAAAAGCTTCATTCTCAACGTCATCCCTTTTGTTTCACCTTTTTTTTTCTTTTTTTCCTCTTCTATGCTCTTATTTTACACGCCTATCCTTCTTTTTGACACCTAAACTCTTTCTCATAATTTGGTTCTCATTATTTATTTCATCTCCTTCTTCAACCTTCTCTCTTTCGTTGATCCATATTTCCATCCTTGCTAGATTTCTTTCTTCAATGCCTCTTTATTTTCTTTTTTTTTTCTTCTCTTACTTATTTTTTTTTCTTTCCCTCTTTTTCAATTCCTTCCTTCCTTCCTTTTTTCTTTCTTTCCTTCCATCCTCCTTTTCTTCCTTCCTTCCCTCTTTCACCAATTTAGCTCATCTCCCCCTTCTTTCCGACCTTCTTTCATCTCCCCCTTCGATCATTCCCTTCCTCCTCCTCCTTCTTTCTCCTCAGTCAAAAATAATTCAGTTTCAAGAGCATTAACCTCTAAAACAACCCGCCTTTTGTCTTAATCCTTCGCGAAACATTCCAAAGTTCCTTCATATTTATCTATTATTTTTCTCATCTTACTCAGAATTCCTCCCCGGACCTAAAAATCTTCTCTCCCGACTTTCTTTCTTTCCGATGAATTTGGGACCCACGAGACGGGGCGTAAAAATCATCTCGCTCTGGTTTTCTGCAAGTGGACGGATTTATGTTAATCTTGCGTGACGGCCACATTTATTTCACCCGCTGTTGCATATTTTATTACTCTTGAAAATTCGACACGCATATATAACTTTTTTTTTTTAACGGGGCAGGACAGGACAGACCAAGGGCAAAGCAAAATTATATAAAAAGTACGATTTCCGTAAGATCCGGCTCCATAAATAACCTTACAACAGGATTAGGAGTATTAGGGAAAGGAGAACGAGAGATAAAAATGGAAATAGAAGGAAAAGCAGAATATTAGACATAGGAGAAAGAAGGAAAAGAGAAGAAAATGAAGGAAAAGGAGATTGTTAGGTAAAGGAGAAAGAAGGAAGAAGAATAGAAATGAAGGAAGAGTTGACTGGAGAAAGGAAGGAGAGTGTGAAAGAGAATAAGGTAGAAAGAAATGAAGGCAAGAAAGTAGGAAGGAAGAAGAAAAGGTATAAAGAAAGGAAAAGTAGAGAAGTTAGAATAGGAGATAGGCAAGAAAAAAAAGGAAGGAGAGAAGATAAAAAAAGGGAGAAGAGATGAAAAGAAAAAAAAGCCAGAGAGGAAGGAATCATAAAATACCGATCTAAAATGTTCTCAAAGGAGTCAAGGCGCTCTCCTTTTGGAAGAACAGTAGGAAGAAAAATGAGAAAACAGACGAAGGCAGAAAAACAAAACCTCGCATCAAATCGGAAAGTAAAAACAAAACAAAACAAAACAAAACAAAACTGGAACATTCCTTGATAGACGAAGTGAATGATATTTCCGACAAAACACCGACCGCTCATGACATTCCTCCTCAGCCACCGCCTCTCCGCCGCATGACGTGACAAGAAACGAAGAAAAAATGGATTATCTTCATGAGTCACACGGAAAATCGATGTTCGGCGGCTAATACAAAAGGAAGATGAACTCGAGGAGGAACGCAATTGAATATATATTTGTTTCGCTACACTGAATTTATTGCCATTTTGAAAGACACATTGTTACACGACTAGAGAGAGAAAACGAAAAAGACGAAGGGAATTTTCAATGAAAGATATATCGAGGAGAGTAAAAAATCGGAGAATCCTCTTGATATAGGCCTCCCCCCTCCCCCCCCCCTAAAAAAAAAGGGTGGATCTTTTTAATGGAATAGAACAAAAATAATAATGTTGTTACACGGAGAGAGAACAAAAGAAGGCGAAGGGAATTTAAAATGAAAGATTAATTAGGAGAGTGAAAAATTGGAGAATCCTCTTGATGTAGCCCCCCCCCCCCCCCGGAGAAAAAGGTTGGATCTTTTTGATGGAATAGAAAAAAAAAAAAATAAACAGATGTCGGACAGGGCAGCGGACAGGCGTATTAAAGGGAAGCTAATGAAACCTGAACGGCGGTGACACTCGTGAATAAATTACCGGGTAGGACAGTGACCGAGGACTGACTCTCTCTCTCTCTCTCTCTAAGCATCATAACAACTTCTCATATCTCAACTACATTATTGCGCTGTTTCTCTTCTCAGTCTTTCTCCTCTTCCTCTTCTTCTTCTTCCTCTTCCTCTTCCTTTTCCTCTTCCTTCTCCTCCTCCTCCTCCTCCTCCTCCTCCTCCTCCTCCTCCATCCTGCTGGCAACGTGGCCGTCATGACACCGCCGATACAATAAACTTAATTAAGATGCAAATAACTTTATACTTCATCTTGCAGCAGCCGCCTCCTCCTCCTACTCCTCCTATATCTTCTGCTAATCCTCCTCCTCCTTCTCTTCCTCTTCTATCTCTACTGCATCCTCCTCTTTTTCTTACTTCTTTCTTTTCGTTCTCTCCGTTTTCGCCGTCGTCCTTCTCCTCCACCTCCTCCTCCTCTGCCTTCTTCAGTACATCAGTCTTATTTCCTCTTTTATTACCTTGCAACCACCTTTTCCCCTTCAAATTCACACCTAAGTCGCCTTCTTCTTCCTCAACCACTCTTTGCAACCACTTCAAGCTTCGTTATTCTCGTTTTCATATCCCAGCAACCGCCTTTCTCCTTTGAATTCACACCCATGTCACCTTCTCCCTCGACTCTCCCACTCTTTGCAACCACTTCAAGCTTCGTTATTCTCCTTTTCTTATCCCCAAACCTTCTCCTCCTCCTCCTTCAAATTCACACCCAAGTCATCTTCTCCCTCCTCTCCTACCCTTGCACTAAATGTGAAAATGTATCCTGCTGTGTGTTTGTTTATTCTTCTTTGCTTATCCTGAAACCTCCTCCTCCTTCTCCTTCAAATCCACATCCTCCACCTTTTCCCTTCTCACCAACTCTTTGTACTCACTTCAAGCAACAACCTTCTGCATAAAGTCCACACCAGAGCCCTTCCATTTCCTCCCTTCCGTATCCAACCATCGGTACGCCTCCTCCCCAAGGTCTAAATAAACTCTCCTCCCCACCCACCATCTCCACTAACATCCTGAGGTTCACGCGACGTACTGCCAACAATATGCAAACAACCGGACTGAAGAAAAGTGATAAGGAGTCTTGCATTTTGGCTTTGTGTTGAAGGTGGATGAGACGAGAGGTAGGACATGAGGGAGACGAGAAGGAGGAGAAGGGAAGGTTATGAGGAAGGGAAAGTGAGAAGGGAGAGGAAGGGACGAGGACAATAAGAAAAGGAATGAAGGGAAAATGACAAGGATTGGAGAGAAATGGCGAGTGTGTTTGAGATCAGGAAGAGAAGGAGAACAGAATGCAAAGAGGAAGGAAGGGAAAGTGAGATGGAAGAGGAAAGGGAGAAAGGGAAAAGGGCAAAAACAGAAAAGGATGAAGGAAAAATGACGAAAAGTGGAAAGAAATGGAGTGACAGTGTTTGAGACCAGAAAGAGAAAGAGAACAGAATGCAAAGAGGGAGGAAGGGAAAGTGAGATGGAAGACGAAGGGGAAGACGGGAAAAGGGCAAAAAGAAAAGGAGTAAAGGAAAAATGATAAGGATTGGAGAGAAATGGTGAGTGTGTTTGAGATCAGGAAGAGAAGGAGAATAGAATGCAAAGAGGGAGGAAGGGGGAGTGAGATGGAAGAGGAAAGGGAGGAAGGGAAAAGGGAAAAAAGAAAAGGAATGAAGGAAAAATAACAAGCATTGGAGAGAAATGGAGTGAGTGTGTGTGTGAAATCAGGTCAGGAAGAAGAAAATACAAAGAGGGAGGAAGGGAAGGTGAGCAGAAAGGGGACAGGACAAAGACAAAAATAAAAAGGAGTGAAGGAAAAATGACGAAAATTGGAGAGAAATGGTGAGTGTGTGAGAGGTGTGAGATCCGGTATATATATCCTTCTTTCTTCTATTTTCCTGTTCTCCTCATCTGAGTACCGACCCCCTCCCCCCCCCCCCCCACACACACACACATACCCCCCTCCCCCCCCCTCCCCACCCCACACATACACACACACATAACCCCCTCCCCTCCCCTCACTCCCAAACACAACACTTCTAAGCACATTCGAGGAAAAGTGGAACCGAGTGTTAACCTTAATGTGCGTGGACGTGGGTGTGACCGTGTGTGGATCAGTGTGGACAAGTCTATGAATGTGTAAATGTATGTGTGAAAATGTACCCCGCTGCGTGTGTGTGTGTGTGTGTGTGTGTGTGTGTGTGTGTGTGTGTGTGTGTGTGAACGCATTCCTGACTGCACCAATGGATTTCCTTGGTTTATACACACACACACACACACACACACACACACACACACACACACACACACACACACACACACACACACACACACACACACACACACACACACACACACACCTGTAAACGTCACACCTCTCTCTCTCTCTCTCTCTCTCTCTCTCTCTCTCTCTCTCTCTCTCTCTCTCTCTCTCTCTCTCTCTCTCTCTCTCTCTCTCTCTCTCTCTCTCTCGTTTATCATTACTTATATTCTCCTCTCATTTTCCTCTTTCTTCCATTTTCTTCATTCCTTTCCCTTAACACTTTTTTTTCTCGTTTTTTCCTCATATTTTTCTTTTTTTCTTTTTACTTTTACTTTTCTTTTTCCTTTCTCTAATCTCACCTGTAGACTGCCTTACCTGTGTCATTAAGAAATATAATAATGATTGATAGTTTAAAGTAAAAGAGAAAGGGGTTTTGAGAGAGAGAGAGAGAGAGAGAGAGAGAGAGAGAGAGAGAGAGAGAGAGAGAGAGAGAGAGAGAGAGAGAGAGAGAGAGAGAGAGAGAGAGAGAGAAGCACTGATTTATGTGTAACTTCAGGCATGTACGTACGCAATAAGGCAAGTGTGATTTATGGTACAAGGGGGAGGGGAGGCGAAATAAACTGAGGAGGGGGAGAAGAAGAAGAAGAAGAAGGAAAAAAAAGCAGAAAAAGAAGAAGAAGAAGAAGAAGGAAAAAAAAGCAGAAAAAGAAGAAGAAAAAGAAGAAGAAGAAGAAGAAAAAGAAGCGGAATAATAATAATAATAAGAAGAAAAAGGAGAAGAAGAAGAAGAAGAAGAAGAAGAAGAAAGAAGAAGAAAAAGAAAAAGAAGAAGAGGAGGAGGAAGAGGAGGAAAAGAAGAGGAGGAGAAGAAGAAGAGGAAAAGAAGAAGGGAAGAAGAAGATGAAAAGAAGAGGAAGAAAAAGGAGAAAAAAGAAGAAGAAGAGGAGAAGGAAAAGAAGAAATAACGAGAGGAAGGAGGAGAAGAAAAAGAAAGAGAAGAAAAATACAAACAAAAAGAACAGGAAGAAGAGATATACGAATACGAAGAGGTAGAAGAAAAGAAGAAAAGAATCATATGCAAAAAACAAACAAAACCAAGTATAGAATAAAAAAGCAAAATAAAAACAATGAAAAAACATAACATGAAGCAAAAATATTGAGGTCATAAGAAAGAAGAAATAAAACTGAGAAAAAAAAATGTGGAGGATGAGAGATAGAAGCAGAACGAGGAGGAGGAGGAGGAGAAGGATGAGGAGAAGGATACGAAGGAGGAAGAGGAGGAGGAAGAAGAGGAGGAAGAAGAAGACCAGTGGATGAAGAGATAACTACTTGAGAGTGCATTCAAGTCCACATTCGTTGAGCTTAAAATATTGTCACCTGCCCCAACCCAGTACGTATGAAGCTGTTCTCTCTCTCTCTCTCTCTCTCTCTCTCTCTCTCTCTCTCTCTCTCTCTCTCTCTCTCTCTCTCTCTCTCTCAGGCTCAATAGTCAACACATTCCGAAAGAAAAACTGAGCGAAGGAGGAAGAAGAAGGAGAAGAAGAAGAAGAAGAAAGAGAAGTAGAAGAGAAAGAATAAGAAGAAGGATAATTAATGACCAGATGAAACCTTTGTGTGTGCGTGCGTGTGTGTGCGTGTGTGTGTGTGTGTGTGTGTGTGTGTGTGTGTGTGTGTGTGTGTGTGTGTGTGTGTGTGTGTGTGTGTGTGTGTGTGTGTGTGTGTGCGTGGGCAGGTGTGGGTGAGGCAGCGAAGGTAATGAAAGGTGTCCTTGTGTGGGGAAGGGGCGGAGGCAGGTAGAGGATCGAGCACAGGTGAGAGGTTACGGGAGCAGGTGAGAGAGGAGGAGAAGGAGGAGGAGGAGGAGGAGGTAGAAGAGATAAAATTTTATGAGTGGAGGGAAGACAAAGTATGGATAAGTGTGGTTGTAAGAAGCGAGGTGGATGAGGATGAGGATGACAACTACCACTGCAATAAATAAGAACAATAATCATACAGAGAAATGAGGAAGAAAGGAAGGTGGATGTAACCGAGCGTTGCCAAATTATCGTACTCATGGCATCGCATTTTCGTAGTTTCTGATCGATATCTATAGCAGAAAAGAACAAAAACCAAGAATATTTAACTGTTTTAACGATAACTTTGATTTTTTATCGTTATTTGTGTGGTTACGACAGTCGTGGAGCCTAAAAATGATAAATGCAATGCTCAGAGTACGACAATCTGGCAAAGCTGATGTAACCTTAAAAAAAAAAAAGACCCGTCTGAAACATGAAAAATGGGAGGATTAATTATACACGAAATATACAGCAAAGGTATGAGACAGAGGACGGTGTGGGTAATTAAAGTATGTGGTTTTATAGGAGAAAAGACAGAGGGCGACCAAGATAATAACTGCAATGAAGCTACGAAAGGAAATTGATAGAAGATGCGAACGACAAAGGAAGTGAGTACTGTGACGGGAGAGGAGACGAGAGGATGACGAAGATGGCAATTAAAAGACGTATATTTTAGGAAGGAAAACAGAGAGTGACGAAAACAATAATTATAGGAACAAAAGTAGAAGCAGACGAAAGTAGAAGCATAAAAGGAAAAAAAAATGAATAGAGGGTTGCGAAGATAATTAAACTGAGTACTATTATAGGAAATGAGGAAGAGGGTGACTTAGACAATAATATAAGAAGAACTACTGTGGAGGGTAAAGAAGACAGAGAAAGACAGAATAAAGAAGACAAAAATAAAATAAGTACTGCAATAGAGAAAAAAAAAACAGATAGAGGGTTACGAAGATAATCAAACTGAGTACTATTACAGGAAATGAGGAAGAGGGTGACTTAGACAACAATATAAGAAGAACTACTGTGGAGGGTAAAGAAGACAGAGAAAGACAGAATAAAGAAGACAAAAATAAAATAAGTACTGCAATAGAGAAAAAAAAACAGATAGAGGGTTACGAAGATAATTAAACTGAGTACTATTATAAGAAATAAGGAAGAGGGTGACCAAGACACTAATTAGAGAACTGTTACACGAGAAGGGATAAAGGTGATGAAGACAATAATTAGACGAATACAAATACAGAGGGTGAGATAGAAGGTTACAAAGACAAATCAGAGGGAGTGCTATTATAGGAAATGAGGAAGAGGGTGACTAAGACAATAATTAGACTGGATTAGAGTGTTTAACTGTTACACGAGAGATGGAGGGTGACGGAGGCAATTAAAGAAGTACTGTTACATCGCTCAACGGGAAAAGAGAGAGACAGGCGCTCACGACCACGCCTCAGGGGACACTACAATCACCACGACCAACACCACTACCACTATTACTGATATTACTACCACCACCACCACCATTGTTGATCTGATGCCGCTGCGACCACAATTATATCATTCTTAATACAACCACCGTCATTATTCTTACTCAAACTGTTGATGCTACTACTACTACTACTACTACTACTACTACTACTACTACTACTACAACTATTTCCTCTACTATGTTCCTCTACAGCTATCACTACCACCACCATCACTGCCATCATCATCATCACTACCACCAAGAACATTATAACAAGAAAACAGAACGGTCAATTAGAACAGTCAGTACCTCTCTCTCTCTCTCTCTCTCTCTCTCTCCAGCATCCTTTACGGTCGTACTTAGAAGCCGTTTAGATGAGTATCGTCTAATTTAACGGCCCCCGCACTAAGCCGACTCGTGTTTCGTTCTTTATCACCGGCAAACCTTTTTTCTTTTTTTTCCAGATTCATCATTCGGTGTTTGTCTTCCTCCCTTCGTTATCGGCAAGGTAATTACGGATTCATGGGTTGTTTATGGCGGTGTTATTTTTCGTTATGTAGGTTCGTGAGTCGTATTGCTGTTCGTATTGTGTTTTAGATTGATTACTATCTTTGTTTTTTTCTCTTAACGTGGTATTCTGTGGCTAAAAAGGTTATGGTGTGTTGCTGTGTTCGTTGAGACAATGATGTGTGCGTTTTGCTTCACATTTGAGACCCAACACACACACACACACCTGTCCGCTATACCTGACACCACCACTCGGCAAATCCATTCACCTGTCACCCTTTGCCTGTTTGGAAATGCCTAAGAGGAGGAATCTGTCTCACCCTAATGCTCCATCTTTCTTTTCTAATACTTTCTTCGCCTTTCATATTGTCCCTTCAACATTTTCTACTCCTTCTTCCTCTACTTTTCTAAGGCATTCTATCACTTATTAACTTCTCCTTTTTCCTTTTCGTGTTTCTTGTCTTTTCATTCTGCTGTTTCTTCCTCTTCCTCTTTCTTACATTTTCCTTGTTCATCTATGCAACATTTTCTACTCCCTCTTCCTATACTTTTTTATGTCATTCAGTATTTTTTATTCGTCTCGTTTCTCCTTGATTTTATTTTAGATGCACTTTCAACTTTTGTATCCTTTCGTACTGCGGTTCTCCCTCTTCCTCTTCCATATAATTTCCCTGTTCTTCTATTCAACATTCTCTCCCTCTTCCTCTACTTTCCTACGTCACTCAATCACTTTTTCTCTTCTCCTTTCTCTTATAGCAGTACGTTCGTTCTTTTTTTTGTCTCATCATATCGCTGTTTCTCCTTTTTCTTCCTCTTTCTTCTTTATTATTTTTCATTCAGTCACTCCTCCTCTCCTTTCCCCTTGATACAACTTTACCAATTCTTCTCCTGCGTTTTTGTATCTGTATTATAAACTTTTTCCTAACCTTTATTTTTATTTTTATTGTCTGCTCCGGTGTCCTTTTCCTCTTCCTCCTTCTCCTTACGTAATCCAGCTTTCCTTTGCCTTGCCCTTTGATAAAACTTACCTCTGCTTTTCTTTTCTTATTCTTCTATATTGATGCTTCCTCTTCTTCCTCTTCTTTATCTTCTCCCCTCCTTTATCACCAGTCTGTTGTGCATA
Source organism: Eriocheir sinensis (assembly GCF_024679095.1). NCBI lineage: Eukaryota > Metazoa > Arthropoda > Malacostraca > Decapoda > Varunidae > Eriocheir > Eriocheir sinensis. The sequence goes on from NC_066536.1 coordinate 15,400,108, forward strand.
CTTTTTCCAAACCCTCCAAATCTCTTCATATTTTCTTCTATACTCTTTCCGATGAACCCTTTGGAAGTTTTTTTTTTTTTTATAATTTCCCACCATCTGTCTGCCTTCTCTCCTCTCCTCTTCCATTCGCTTCTCTCCATAAGACCCTGACATCCTTCTCCCCTCTCCAGCTCTCCTCCTATTCACTTCTTCATAAGTCTCCCTTTTACATGTTTCTTTTTACAATCCCTCACTAACTGTCTTTCTTTCCTCCTCTTCCCTTCCTTCCATAAGCCCTTACACACACCTCTCCCTTCCCCCTCAAGCTCTCCTCTTTTTTCCTCTATGTAGTTTCACTCTTCTCGTCTCTATGAAGCCCTCTGCAACCTTCCTCCCTCAAACCCGCTATCAACTCATATGACCTTCCTTTGTTTGATAAGCCTTATGTAGCTTTCTTCCCTTACTTCCCGTCCCTTCCCTCTATCAGTCCCTCATCTTACCTCTCTTTCTTCAATATGCTCACCCCTGTAACCTTTTCAGCTTCTATCTTCTTCCTTTATGCTCAACCTAACTTAAGCCGCTCCTTCGCATTAGTAAGCCTGCCTTCTCCTCCTCTTCCTCCTTCTTATGTAATCCAACCCTTCCTTTCCTTGCTCTCTGATACCGCTTTACCTTTACCTTTCTTTTGTTTTCTTCTTTTTCTACACTGATGCTTCGTCTTCTTTCTCTTCCTCTTATCTCCGTTTAGCTCCTCCCTCCTTTATCACCAGTCTGTAGCGTGCATACTTTCATCATTTCTCTCATTTTGTATTTTAATTTATCACCTTTTACCTGGACAAGTCTCTATCTTACATTCTCAAACCGCTTCCGTCTTTATTTTTCGTCCATTAAAATAGAACACATTAAGATAAAAGATAAAATAAAAAGAAAGGTAATAAAAATGTAATAGCCTTCGTATATCAAATGGTCATAAAAGTGAGCCCTGGGGAAGGGAGGGAAGGCCAAACTTCTCTTAAAACTTCCTCTTCTCTTCCATATGCTAAAATTTTACGTTTGTCTCATATCTCACCTTCCTCTACCTGCAACTTTTTTTTTTTTACCGTATATTCTACAGTTTCCCCTTCTCTTCCTTAATTATGCTTCTTTGTACGGTACCTTTCTCTCATATCCTTATTTTCTACAAGTGCCTTTTTTTTTGTAGTATATCACAGAGACCCAGTTATCAGCCCCTCTCAGTTCCATAAGCCTTTATCTACCATAGTCTTACCTCCTCTTCCCTCTCTTCCATAATTATGCTTCCTGTTTACCTTCCTCTCACGCCCTTAGTCTTCTCTATTTTCCTTTATATAAATTACAGAGGCCGTTTTTTTGCAATATATAACAGAGAGCCATCTATCAACCACTCCCTCATTGTCATAAGCTTCCTTTTACCATACATTCTAAAGCCTCACCTACTCTTCCTTCTCTTCCACAATAATTATCCTTTATGCACCTTTCCTTCATGTCCTTATCTTTCTCTATCTCCTTTTATATAAACTACAGAGACCTTATCTTTTGTAGTATTTTACCATTCTCTCCTTCACTTCCATAAGCCTCCTTTGCACCTCTCCCTCATCTCCCAAAGGTAAATTAATCCTCAGTTACCTGCACGTCCCTTTAACACACCTTTTGCAGCCCCTTCAACTCTTCCCTTTCTCTCACTTCTCCCTTGGCTCCCCGCTGCGCCCCTGCCCCCCTTTCCCTCTTCCCCAGGCGCAAGGCTCAACAGATAAGCTTCCTCGCCCTTCACTTTCCGCCGAGTCAACATTGCGAGGCCTGGAAAAAAAGTTAAAAGGAGAGAGAAAAGGAGTGACAAGTACCTATTCTGCTACCTTGCCTGTGATGTGGTGATCTCTCTCTCTGTTCCTGTCTCTGTCTCTGTCTATCCGTTTGTCCGTCTGTCTGTCGCTCTATCTATCTCTCTGTCTCTTTCTCGCTGGTACTAAATGTTGAGAAAATATATTACATGTGACTTAACGTAATGGAGAATTCATATAAGAAAATGTGATAAGGCAAAATGAAGAGAAAGTGAGAGAGAGTGAATGAAAGGATAAATAGGGAAAAGTAAAGATACATAGGGATGGAAGAGGAGACAAAAAGAGAAGAGACAGACAGACAAGGACGGGGAGGAGGAGGAAATGGAGGAGCAGGAAGATTAACAGGCGCAGGAGAAAGAAAAAAGAGGATGAAGAAAAAGATGAAGATAAAGAAGAAGAAAAAAAATAAAGAAGAAGAAATTAAAGAAGAAAAAAGAAAGAGGAAAATAAAATAAAAGAGGATAGATAAAGAGGATAAAGATAAAGAAGAAAAAAAGATAAAGAAAAACAAGAAAATAAAGAAGAAAAAGACGATAAAGGAAAATATAAAAAAAGAGGATGGATAAAAAAGGATAAAGATAAAGAAGAATAAAAAAAGAAGATAAAGAAGAAAAGAAGAATAGAAAAACGAAGAAAAGAAATGAGGGAGCAGGGAGGAGTCGTAGAATCATCAGTCAGCATATATATATGATAAGAATCACTTACGGAAAAGGCAACAGGGGGAAAAAAAAAAAAAAAACTTGTGCAAAGGAGGAGAATAATGGGAGAAGTGGGAAGATAATCCGTGGAAGAGATGCGCAGGGAGGAGGAGGAGGAGGAAGAGAAGGAAGAGGAGGGGGAGGAAGGGGATTAAGAGGCTGGTTAACTTCTGACTGACCGTTAACTGGACAAAACACAGCGGGGAAGCAGAGAAAGAATGAAGTGAAAAATGAGGCAGTGAGAGAGTGTGGAACGGAGCGGAATGTAGAGAAGACGGAGAGTAAAGGGATCATTTATATATCATTAATGTTTATCTTTCTCCCTTAACTTCGGGCACTTAGTGAAAAGAGGTTGGGAAAGAGAGGAAGCGAAGAAGAAGAGGAATAAAAGTGTGAAGAATTTATGAGATTTAGATAAAGGATTAGATTTAGATATACGACGAGACAAAAACGGACACCTCTCCTCCCGAAATTGACCTCTCTTTTTGGCCACTCCTTTGACCTCTATTCAGGAGCAGTAAGTAGCGAGCTTTTTTTATATTTTTCTTTACGCCCTTGAACTGTCTCCTAAGCTGTAAATAAATAAATAAATAAACGATAAAAAAGAAAAGAGAGAATGATGAAATGAAATAGAGCATAATAGGATGGAAAAATATTGAAAGTGCGAAGAATTTTAGATAAGAGGTTAGATTTAGATACATATTGAGACAAAAATGTACACAAACGAAAGATATTAAAAAAGAAGAAGGGTAAATTAGTGCATCTTAGAGTAGAGAAAAGCAGAGAACAACAAATTACAGCAGAACAGAAGAAGAGAAACAGGAGAATCAGAAGAAGAGAAGAAGAGATCAGCAGATAAGAGAAGCAGAAAGGTAAAGCAGAACAGAGCAGATCAAGGTGCATGTCAGCGTATAGAAGAACACGTAGAACACAACAGAACATATTACAGAAAAACAGAACAGACCACAGCGGAACAGAGCAGAGAGGAGAGTGATTCTTGTAGCCCACACAACCCCGCACAATGTCCTTCCACTAACATAACAGAATCGTAAAGCATAATAGATTAGATTAGAGAGTAAGTCAGTGTACAGATCATAAGAACACAGCACGCAGAGCACAACAGAACAGATCCGAGTAAAACAGAGCACAGCGGAAGACAGCAGAGGAGAGAGAGAAAGAGTGATTCTGGTAGTCCATAAAACGCCGCATAATGGCCTTCCACTAACTTAACAGCACCATTAACATTACCGTCACGACCCTTTGGCGCGGGACAACATAATAACGAGGGACGAGGTTAAGAGGGTGACTACTGAGCTGAGGGGGAAGGGGGGGGGGTGAGGATGACCGTAGAGGAAGGGGAGGAGGCAGGATGGAGATGAAGGGAGGGAGCGAGATGACAGGACGGGTTGGTTGAAATGGAAGGGAGACTATTAAGCTGAGAGGGAAGGGGAGGAAAGGGAGGATGGAGATGAAGGGAGGGAGATGATATGGGAGAGTGGAGAGGGGCTGGATGGAATGGAGTTGGGGAGCTACTGAGGGGAAAGAGAATAGGAGGAAAAGGAGGAAGGCGATGAAGGGAAGAGGAGGGAGATGAAAAGGAAAAAGTGTGGGGAGGAGGAGGAGGAGGAGGAGGAGGAGGAGGCGAAAGGGGAACTGAGAGAAGGAGTGAGGAGTCTATGAAGAGAAGGAGGATAAAGAAGGGATGGAGAGGGGAAGAGAATAGGCAAGGAGGAGAAGAGGGAAGAAAAAGGGGGTCTCAGGACAGGAGGAGGAGTAGAGAGTCTGTGAAGAGGGGGACGGAGAGGGGGATATGGAAGGGAATAGATAAAGAGGGGAAGGATAAGGGAACGGAATAGGCAAAGAGGAAGAGAGGGGAGAAAAAAAGGGTTTCGGAAGGAGTAGAAAGTTTGTGAGAGAGGGATGTAGAGGGGAATGGATAAAGAAGGGAAGGATAAGGGAACGGAATAGTCAAAGAAGAAGAGAGGGGAAAAAAAAAAGGTTTCGGAAAGAGTAGAGAGTCTGTGAAGAGAGGGATGAGGATGGGAATGGATAAAGAAGGGAAGGATAAGGGAACGGAATAGTCAAAGAGGAAGAGAGGGGAGAGAAAAAAAGGGTTTCGGAAAGAGTAGAGAGTCTGTGAAGAGAGGGATGAGGATGGGAATGGATAAAGAAGGGAAGGATAAGGGAACGGAATAGGTACAGATGAAGAGAGGGGAGAAAAAAAAAGGTGTCCATACTATACCGTTAAGGCCTACTCAAATATCACCTTCGAAGAGAGGCAGGTAAAGGCCAGCCAGCCATTAAAACACATTAAGACATATACACAGGAAAAAAAATAATAAAGATGTAATGGGCTTCGTATATCATAGGGTTATAAAAGTAAGCCTAGCAGAGGGAAGGTGAGGAATGGGAGGGGAAGAGATGAGAAAAGGTGAGATGAAGGTCAGGTGGGGAGGTAGAACAGGTGTCACTGGATATTCTCTACGGGAGGGGTGACAGGCTGGGTAACGGGGGTAGGCAGGTAAGGGGGTTAGAGAGGTGGGTAGGCCAGGTTAATGGGTAAGTTGATGGCACTGAATTCGCTATAAAGGAGTACTGAATGTAATTTAGGGAGGTTAAAAAGTGGTTGCTGGATCCCTGCTGTGGGTGGGTGAGTAGTTTGGTTGGTTGGAAGGTAGGTAGGAAGGTAAGGTGGGTGGGTAGGCTGGGTTAGGGGAGCGGTAGGTGGTACAGGATTCACTACTAAGAAGGATTGAATGTCACATCATTAGGATTGGATATTGTTCTCAAGTGTACGGGTGTGACGAGAAGTAATACAGGAAGCAGAGGGGAGGGTGAGTGACTCTGGTAGTCCATAAAACCCCGCCAACCACTAACTTAACAGCACCATTAACATTACCGTCACGATAGGGATAAGTAAATAACATTGGGGGCATGAAGTATAGCTGCGCGTGGCCTCGGTGCTCATCTCCGTCGCATTAGCCCTTGAGCTTGGCGCGGTGAATATCATACGAAGGTGTTGGTGTGGAGGATGAGTAAAGGAAGGAAAGAAAGGTGGGAGGTCACGATAATGATGACTGAGTATATATAACGAGGGCAGCGCAGGTAGTCACGGTAAACACAGGTGAAGCACAGAGAAGGAAGAGACAAACACCTTAATTAAGAACTATGGTTATGAGAAGGTAGACAAATATACCTCGAAAGAACAACAAAAAGCATGCCATAATGAAACTAATAATCACACCTACTTCTCTTATTTTCTTTCCTTCTACTTGCTTCTCTCCCTCCCTCCCTTCCTCCCTTCCTCCCTTTTCCCTTACCCACTACACTCCCTCCCTCACGTATCCCTCCTTCAGAAACACAGCTCTGGTAACTTCTCTCCCCCCCTCCCTTCCTCTCTTTTCCCTTACTCACTACACACCCTCCCTCACGTATCCTTCCTTCAGAAATCCAGCTCTGGTAATTAAATAGCAGTTAAGATCACCTCTCCATTATCTCCACCCCAAAAACAACGTCGTAAAAATCGTAATAAAAATTGTAAAAAAAAAAATGCCATACCTTTACATAACAGAGAACAGGTGAGACACGCATACCTGTGGAAGGGAATCTTCAGGTAGGATGGACATGTGAATTATATCCCCTAGAAACAGGTACAATGGATAGGCTGGTGCGTGGATAGGTTAGTTGGGTTTGTAGGTAGACAGGTAGTACTGGATTCCCAATAACGGAGGATCAGACGCCCAGGACAGGTAAGGAGGATTCAGGAGGGCAGGTCTTGATGGAGGACGAAGAGTAGATGAGTTAAGGACATGGTGCTTATGAAAGAGAGTAGATAATTCCCATGACTTAAAACTACTTACTTTACCTCCTTTCAAGAATCTACACCTAACCCTTCCTCCTCCAGACACAGACAGACAGACAGACAGACAGACAGACAACCCCTCCCCCCCACGCACAAGCACGCGAACGCACAAAAAGATTAAGACGCTAGACAACATATATACGTAGAAACCCACAAAAAGAAGATATTGGTGTTGGATTCTTTATATTTTACGCTTTAGAGGAATCAAGGCGTGTGTCTGAAGGCTTACATTAGTTTTTTAGCCACATTCCTTGGTCTCTCGCGATTCTCTATGCTTGAATGTGTCTGAGGCGGAGCTAAATCGAACTGAGGTTGATGTGTTTTGTGCGACGATGGATAAATATTTTTTGTGTATTGGTGATGGCGACGATAGTATTGTTTGTGTTGGCATTGGTATTAATATTATCATGCTAGTATTTTTTATTAGCAGTGGTAGTACAAGAAGTAGCAATAAAGTTAATAGCAGTGATGTTAATGACGTAGGCAGTAGTAACAATATACTAATGAACATTACTAAAGGTGCTCAAACATTTATAAGTTCTACTACTACTACTACTACTGATAAAAGTGAAAAAAAAACAAAAAACAATCAGAGTACAAAAATAGAAAAAAGATAAAATAAAATAATAACACTCGACGCAAAATGCTTAAAATAAATGAAAACGCTAATAAAATATATAATCACAGTACAATAATATAAATAAAACAATATAAAGCAATAATACTCGACACAAAATTGATAAAGCTTTGAAATATTTGGCACGACCTTCGACGAATTGAAAAGAATGACAAAAAAGTATACACAATTAAAGGAAATAGAAGCTCAGTTTAAGAAAAAGGAAAAAAATATCTCGTTCACGGTCTGACGGAAATGAAGAGAAAAGAAAGAACGTTAAGATTTCAACTGACCATTGCAGAAAGACAAACATATTCTCTCTCTCTCTCTCTCTCTCTCTCTCTCTCTCTCTCTCTCTCTCTCTCTCTCTCTTGCAGTTTCGAGGTAATTTTTTGCATAATTTTTGTTACTGTCATTGTGAAATTCTCTCTCTCTCTCTCTCTCTCTCTCTCTCTCTCTCTCTCTCTCTCTGTGTGTGTGTGTGTGTGTGTGTGCGTGTGTGTGTGATCTTGACTTACTTTGACACAATGGAGCTTGACTCAACTTGCCCTTAAACTTCACACGAAATTTCTGGGTTTAATGTCACATTTTTTTTTGGGGGTTTCATTTCCACTATTATTATTATTATTATTATTATTATTATTATTATTATTATTATTATTATTATTATTATTATTATCGCTGGAATGATTTTAGGCACGCGCGTAAAGACACACACACACACACACACACACACACAGGCACAAGAAAAGTATATCTAAATAAATAAATGGGAAGATAAAAAAGTATGATAGAAGCTTTGCCTCCTCCTCCTCCTCCTACACTTCCTCCTCCTCCTCCTTTCTCCTCCTCCTCCTCCTCCTCCTCCTTCACTACACCAAACTACTGACTGTCGTTCCCACCTCTTCACTTATACCAAAAAAAAAATCAACATAAAAAAGGAAAATAAAAACACGAAGGCAGCACCAGTTCATCAATGGGCCGAGATGTCATAGCGAACCGAAGTCTTCAGTTTTTGGTTAATATATCGAACCTGACGCGCCTCACTAACCGCTCTTCGCTTGAGGCTGCCCGAGGAGGAGGAGGAGGATAAAGTATAATGTGCTCTTCGTATCTTCCTGGTGGTGAGGTTTCGGGATCTTTTTTTTTTTTTTTTTTTGGTCGAGTTGGTTCGGTCGAGTGATCTTATGAGACTGATTTTTCTCTTATTCTTTACCCACCCATTACCTCCTTCCCCTCCCCCTCTCTCTCTCTCTCTCTCTCTCTCTCTCTCTCTCTCTCTCTCTGATTATGTCAACTAACATTCAACAATACCAATCTAAAAAAAAAAAAAAAATAGAAAAAAAAGAGGTAGAAAACTTCTGATTCTTGTTTAACTCTTGAAAAACTCGATATTCTGCAGGTGGAAAAAAATATCAGTTACATTTTCTGCTGCAACTGTGCTAGATAAGGGACACGGGAGGTGAGGACGATGACCTAAGATGACCCGGTGTGGAGGAGGAGGAAGAGGAGGAGGACGTGGAGGAGGTGGTGGAGGAGGAGGAGGACTTGTGAAGAGTGAACGACCTGGCTTCTTCTAGTGGATTTGGCAAGGCTGAGTGTGTGTGTGCGTGTGCGTGTGCGTGTGCGTGTGTGTGTGTGTGTGTGTGAAGGAATGCAGCAGGGAAAGTGAGTGAATGAGTGAAAGAAATAGGTGAGATAACGTTCTCTCTCTCTCTCTCTCTCTCTCTCTCTCTCTCTCTCTCTCTCTCCCCTTTTCCGGAACCCATCTCTTCCCTTCCACGCCAAAAGAGGGCAGCACTAACACCATAACAAGGCCACAGGGACAACCTCTCCGTCACCCGCACCGCCCATAAGAAGCTTGTGATAAATTCCATGCACGCGACCTATCCATTAACCTAACCACGGATGCTGCGGCGTTGATGTATCCCCCAACACAAGAGAAGAACAGGAAGCAGAAGGGAGATTATAAGGGTAAGTTAGGTAAGTACGGTGAGGTGATGTTAGGTAAGTTAAGGTAAGAAATATATCAGGTGAGGTAGGGCAGGGTCTGGTTAGGTAAGGAAGGTCATGCAAGCTTATGTAAGGATTATAGAGGTAGGTTCGATTAGGCCCGTTAGGAATATACGGTAGGTTAGGGTTTTGATAAAGTGAAGGACACATTGGAAGTTGACAGACAGGTTGTAATAGCCATGAAGTGTGCCAAAGTAAAATTAAAGTGTGTGTGTGTGTGTGTGTGTGTGTGTGTGTGTGTGTGTGTGTGTGTGTGTGTGTGTGTGTGTGTGTGTGTGTGTGTGTGTGTGTGTGTGTGTGTGTGTGTGTGTGTGTGTGTGTGTGTGTGTGTGTGTGTGTGTGTGTGTGTGTGTGTGTGTGTGTGTGTGTGTGTGTGTGTGTGTGTGTGTGTGTGTGTGTGTGTGTGTGTTTCTTTTTCCTATCCTATCCGTTTGCCTATCCCCATTCTCCTTCCTTCCTTTCACCCTCTTCACACACTATCACCCCCTTCTTCAGCCCTTCCCCTTTCTCTCCTTCTTTAACCTCTCCAAGACTCCCCTTCACTCCTTATCATATCTTCCCCTCCCCTCCCATCACGTCCCCTTCACTTCATTACTTTCATCTTCATCCCTTCACCCCTTCCTTCCCTCACTGACCTCCTCCCATCACCTCTTCCCCCTTATCTCCCTATCATCAACCATTAACTCCACCCCTTTGCAAACCACTCCCCTAATCATCTCTTTCTTCCATCCCCCTTCATCCTCAAACCGTTTACCTCGCCTCTACATCCCTTTTCCTTTCACCTTGTTTTTAGGGTAAAGGGAAGAGCTCAAGGGCAGTAAACAAACAATGACAACACAAGAGCAACAAGGAAAAAGCAACAACAAAAAAGACAAACCCGAAAATCGCCCCGTAACTTCCTCCTCCTCTTCCTCCTCCTCCTCCTCTTTCTACACTTAGTTTTCTTAAGCTATACATAAACTTACTTCGGGTGTGGGAGGAGACGGAACAGGTGTGCATCAGGTAGGAATCAAATCACAGGTGTACCAATGATGATGATGATGATGTATGTGTGTGTGCGTGTGTATGTGTGCGTGTGTGTACGTCGGGAGTTCGTGCACACACCGATGAATCATAGCGAGGCATCAGCGGGTCCGTGCGTGTCTGAATTGAGCGCCTTTGTAGGGGGTCGATCCGGGAAGCAGGGCCACTTAAGGTCGACAATAAACAGCACTTCTATCAAGATGGCGGGTCGAGAGAGAGAGAGAGAGAGAGAGAGAGAGAGAGAGAGAGAGAGAGAGAGGGGGGGGGGGGATATGTAAGGTGAGGTGAGGTGAGGCAAGGTGAGGTAAGGTAAGGTAAGGTAAGGTATTTATTGTAATGTGGGATAATATAAGGTAAGGTAAGGTAAGTTTTAAGGTAAGGTAAGGTAAGGTGAGGTAAGGTAAGGTGAGGTAAGGAGAGGTAAGGTATATTTATTGTAAAGTGGGATAATATACGATAAGGTAAGGTAAGATTTAAGGTAAGGTAAGGTGAGCTAAGGTAAAATAAGGTAAGGTAAGGTAAGGTAAGCTAAGGTAAGGTAAGGTAAGGTAAAGTAAGCTAAGGTAAGGTAAGGTAAATCAAGGAAATATATGGTAAGGTGAAGTGGGATAATACAGGAAAGAACCACACAAACAAACTTATACACCTATCCATCCATCTATCCATAATGACAGAGACAGAGGAGTCCAAGTATACCACGATGTCACAGCCTGGTTAACGCTCATTCCTTCGCTACAATAACACGAGACGGGGCTAAGGTGATTTTCGTGTACCTGCGCCTCCTGCATAAGGCAGAAGGTGAGGCTGTTAGGGCGGAGGTAAGGCTGGATGGCTGAAAGGACGAGTCTGGAGTTCCTGGTGAGGGATTAGCGTCGCGTGATGGACAGTCTTGAGTCGCGGAGGTTGTGTCTGTCTTTTTTTTTAACATTGGAGAGAAGGGACAAAGTGGAGCATTGGTGTGGGATATGAATATGTGCTATGGAAATTGAGGCAGGGAAGGGATAGGAAGGAGAGGGCTTTGAATGCGGAAAAAGAAGAAGGAGGGAAGAAAACAGAGTGAAAGTAGAAGAGATGAAGCACAGGTGTATGGGATGAATTTGTGCTATGAAAGTGGAAAAGAGTGAGATGGGAGGGTTTTGACAGGGAAAAAGGAGAGGGAGGAAAGAAAATCGGGTGAAAGGAAAGTGGAAAAGATGGAGCACTGATGTAGAATATGAATTTTGTGTAATGGAAGATGAGGAGGGGAAGGGAAAGGGAGAGGATGGCTTTGACTGGGGAAAAAAAGTGAAGGGAAGAGAAGGTAGATCACTTGAAGGGAAAATAAGAAAGGATAGAACAAAAATGGGGTGTAGAGGGCAATATTCAAAAGAGTAGGAAACGCGGTAGTTAAGATTGGCAGTGAACTGGAAACGTAAAAGTGACCACAGAGGAGGAAAATACGAGAAAATAATATTTGCAAAGGACAATATGTTAAGGAAGTAGGAAGTATGGAAATGAAAAAAAACACGAAAAAAGAGGGTCAAAGGCAGAAACAAAAAATACGAGATGATAATGGGCGAACAAAAGAAATATTAAAGGGAAATATGAAAAAATGGAAAGTAAAACCGATCAAGTACAAGAAAATTAAGGAAATAAAATAATAAAACGAAATATACGAAGTGGTAAAAGAGAAGGTTAGTCGAACGGATAGGAGAGAAATGAAGAGGCGAGGAGAAATGAAGGGAAGAGAGAGAGAGAGAGAGAGAGAGAGAGAGAGAGAGAGAGATGGTAAATGTAACTCGGATAATGTTAAGGACGAAGAGGCAAGATTAATTATATTTTTTCGTCTTTGTGCAACAGGTGTGTGTGTGTGTGTGTGTGTGTGTGTGTGTGTGTGTGTGTGTGTGTGTGTGTGTGTGTGTGTGTGTGTGTGTGTGTGTGTGTGTGTGTTCAACCTTCTTATCTCTCTTTCTCCTTACAGTCCTCAGCCGGATGTTGGTTCTCTCAGTTTAATTCTTCAAGGACAAACTAAATCTACCAGTCACTCAGTCAATTAATATCTATACAACGCCACCCAGTCAGTCGGTCGGCCAGTTAGTCTATCGGTCAGTCCCTCATAACAAAACAACCAGGTCAGAAAGTTAGTCAGTCCGTCATTTAGCAAGTCAGTCAGTAAGTCAGTCAGTCAGTAAGTCAGTCAGTCAATTGGTCAGTCAGTCGCTCATAACAAAACAAACAGGTCAGAAAGTTAGTCAGTAAGTTAGTCCAGTCAGTCAGTCAGTCAGTCAGTCAGTAAGTCAGTCAGTCAGTCAGTCAGTAAGTCAGTCAGTCAGTCAGTCAGTCAATAAGTCAGTCAGTCAGTCAGTCTTTCAGATAGTCAGTCCGCCCCACATCTGCCCGGGAGACGCCCAATTAGCCCATCAGGGGATCAGTTAACCCACCAATTATTTGCCTCCTGCCCGATCCGTCAACCAATCAGGCCAATACACAATCTACCACTTACCCAATTAGGCGAAGACAATCATGCAAACAACCAGTGAATCATCCCTCCCCTCCTCCTCTTCCTCCCTTCATTCATTCCTTCTTTCCTTCATTTATTCACTTATTTATCTATCTATTAATCCACCTCGCTATATTCCGCTTCGTCCACGTGTGTTTTGTTTACATGTGGTTTTTGGTCTTGGTCTTGGCTGCTGGTACGACCATTATATTTTCCCCCGTAAAAAAGATGAAAACAAATGAAGCTAAAAGATTTACACAGTTAGTAGCCAGACAGCCATCAAGCCATCCAGCCGTGATACAAGTTAGCAAGCCACACAGCCTGCCAACCAGAACTTACACAGCTAGCCATTAAGACATACTAACAGGAAGATAAGACAGGCAAACAGACATAGAGTAATTTAACAGCCAGGCATTAAGATAGGTTGTCAGAAAGATAAGCAGACAGACAGACAGCCCTCTACCCAGCCATCCACGAAGATATAAACAGAATCAGCTAATCAGCCAGCCGTCAGCCAGCTAGTGTGCCAGCCAGCCAGCCAGCGAAAAAGCCATCCAGGCAGCCCTATACTAGAGCCATCAGGTGGGCCAAAATCCATCAAATAACTCAGATTTCTTCATTAATCCATCTCTCAAACTAATAAATAGGTCCTTACATTAAACATTTAGGGGCTTGATCACACACATTTGACAAGGCTTTCGTAGAGGCTGTGGGTAATTCCATAGACCATTTTATGAGCCAAGTGATGGTTGGACAAGGTTTCTGCACCATAAATGCAAAAACTATTGGTGAGAACCCGACTAATTTTTGTGGCCTTAGAAATTAGGTCCAAACATTAAACATTTAGGGGCTTGAACACTCACATTTGATAAGGCTTTCGTAAAGGCTGTGGGTACTTCCATAGACCATTTTATAAGCCTAGTGATGGTTGGACAAGGCTTCTGCACCATGAATGCGAAAACTATTGGTGAGAACCCGACTGATCCTTGTGGCCTTAGAAAATAATTGATGTGAGGGGCGAAAGCGTCTGAGAAAACGGGCCTTACAACCACCCAAGATTTCATCCACCGGGTCAACTAGCCACTCACCCATCCAGACACCCAGCCAGATAGTGGGCGGGGAGGCGGTAGTAGGGAGGCTGAGGGCGAGGTGAGCGGCCGCTAATGGAACAGAAGATCCATCACCAGGGAACTGGATCAACTAATGGATTCCGAAACTATAATTATAATCTGATGGGCCGAGCGGGAGGAGGATGAGGAGGAGGATGTGAGAAAGGTTGGGGAAGAGGAGGAGGAGGAGGAGGAGGAGGAGGACGGGGAGGAGAAAGAGGAGGAGGATTAAATGTTGTGTCCACACCCTCCGAACTCTTGCACAGTCAACCACCTGACCCGCCTCGCTTGATCTGGCCCACTAATTACCGCCGGCCAGGTATTACGCTCACCTGACAAGGAATATAATCAAGCCCACTACACAAGCCGCCGGGCCTCGCAGAAATACGTGCACGCCCATCGCAGCACATGAAAAGCAGCTTAAGTTGTGGGCCATTACACGCGGTCGCGGAAAAAAAAAATTCGCCAGCCTAAAAGTGTGTGTGTGTGTGTGTGTGTGTGTGTGTGTGTGTGTGTGTGTGTGTGTGTGTGTGTGTGTGTGTGTGATTATTATCAGGTACTCACCGGTCCATTGCGTCTCTCATCTGCAAACAAAAAAAGAGTTTGTCAGATCAAAATGATAGGAAATAATAATATTAATAAAAGAATAATTATAATGGTAACATAATAATAATAATAATGATAATAATAATAACAATAATAATAATAATAATAATAATAATAATAATAATAATAATAATAATAATAATAATAATAATAATAATAATAATAATAATAATAATAATAATAATAATAATAATAATAATAATAATAATAATAATAATAATAATAATAATAATAATAATAATATAAATGATAATGATAATAATAACAATAATAATGAAACTGGTTTAATGATAATAATGATAACAATAATATAAACAATAATAAACTACTACTGCTACTACTACTACTACTTTTAATACTTTTATTCCTCCTTCTCCTCCTCCTCCTCCTCCTACTACTACTACTACTACTACTACTACTACTACTACTACTACTAATAATAATAATAATAATAATAACAACAACAATAATCATATCCATTTGAACAGTTACTTGTCGAAAACAGCTATTTATAAAAAAAAAATACCTTGGGAATGTTAAGTACAAAAAAACCCACTATAATGCTGTGGGAATTGAAGGCAGCGTTCCACAGCACCCCCGCAGGAGTCTGAACCCCGGTCTTCGGCAACACCAGCTGCGTCGCCCCTCGGTAGAAGCGATGGTATGTTATTTAGTTGCATATATCTGCCTCATGAAAATTTTGTATGCTATTTTTCATCGAGGAAGTCTCTATTAATAAAAGCAAGTTGTAAGCATCAACATCCTCAAACTTAAGTGTTTTGAAACCTTGCATCAGCTTTCCATGTTAGTGGCGGCGCGGCCAAGAACAGGTCCGGGGTGTTAGAACCTTTTATCACAGGATTCTCCGGCAAGGAAGGGATAATCTTCGTAGTCCTACGCTGAGCGGCTTTATGCCTTGCTGATATCCTTTGTGGAGTGAAGAGACCAAAATTGTGCTGCATATTTAACAAGACGCTCACCCTGATGCACGGACGTAATTTATGCATTCTTAAAGAAATGTTTCCATAAATAGTCGACAACGTTCAAGCTTCTGTTTATGCATTAAATAAATTTTTCTCATTTTACTTTAAGAATTTAAGTTTTAACAAGATTATTAAATTGAGATTCGGGAAAAAAGTCGTAATTATATGCTTCATGGAAAAATCATTTAATATACATAACTTTGGAATATCTAATCAGCCTCGCAATTCTTTACGAATTTAGAAATTTACGTGATTATAACATCGAATCCTTCTAAAAAAATGATTTCTGCAACACTCCATTAGAAAGACTTTTATTTGAATTACTAATCAGTAAAATCTAACATCAATTTGTCAGGTGTCCTTTCCATAATTGCAAATCACGTTTTAAGAGTATTCTGTGCTCTATTCCTGTAATTTTAGGAGCAGCGAGTAGCGGGATTTTTTTTATTATTGTTTCCTTTTTTGTGCCCCTGAGCTGTCTCCTTTGTTGGATAAAAAAAAGATTACTGACTTCAATTTTCGAGTCGCCCGCAATTTTTACTGAGGCGAAGGTTCTCGGATCATCAGTTTTGTTAATGGGACGAGGCCGATACCAGGTCTTGGAGGGCAATCCATTGGTGGCCTTCTTGCCGCACCACAGTCTTTTGTCCACCAGCCGTGCCATTTTGTCCTCAGCCACGACAGGACGACATTAAAGCTTTGATACATACATTGCACATGATAACTCGAAAAAAACCCATAGGTGAAGGGTACTAGGAAGAAGAACGAAAACGAAAAAAAAAGCAAGCAATATACCAAACAATCTCTCTCTCTCTCTCTCTCTCTCTCTCTCTCTCTCTCTCTCTCTCTCTCTCTCTCTCTCTCTCTCTCTCTCACCAACCCCTCTTCCACCTCCCTCCACCATCACCACCAGTACCACTTCCCCCCCACCCCCACCGAATCCACACATTAACACCTGTCTAAATATGCACACTACCCGCCATCAGCTCCCCACACTCAGGTAATGACAGCCTCCCCTTCCTCCCTGACGCTTACCTATATTCACCTGACACCTGCACCCGCCTCTGATTCCTGTTGGTGATTACAGGTGAGAACAATGAGGGGAGGGAGAGGATCAGGACAGATGGGTTGGATTAGATAAGTGTTGAGAAGGGGGGGTGGAGAAAGAGGGGGAGGTGGAGGGAGAGAGGGTGGGAGAGGTGGAGGGAGAGGGAGGAGAAGGTGAGAGAGAAAGAGAGAGAGAGAGATTAAAGAAAGGGAACAGAAGAAAGAGGAATATATATGTTATTCAAAATTCATGACACGCAAAAAAACTATTAGATAAGAGATTACAAATGAGACCTCCCGCCACCCTAAAAATACTGGATAATATATGGGAAGATAATAGTAGTAGTAGTTCTGTAGTATAGTAGTAGTAGTAGTAGTAATAGAAGTAGTAGAAGTAATGGTAGTAGTATAGTAGTGGGTGCCGAACATGCTACCTCCTGGACATATTCCCTTCTGGACATTTCCCCCTCCGGACATTTTCTACACAATTATCCACATAATAAGAACGAAATAATAAATAAATGAATAGTAAAACAGACTACTAAAGATAAGGAACATATAATAAAAAAGAAATATGAGAAGTAAGAAAAAAAGAGGGAAACCGAGGAAGTTTTCGGATGTTCTGTGCGCGTTCCCGAGGCCCTTCGACTTTCCATCCCAGAAACGATAAACGCGGTGAGTAGCGCATTCACAGCATTTAAAATTAATTTAATAATCCAGTCTGGTAGTTTTAAGAAGCGAGTTCTTGCATTTGCCCTCCCCGAGCCTCGGCGGGGATAAGGAGCGCCAGCGAGCCGAAGGTCTCCCTGGCGTGCGTGGCAGTACTGGAGGGCTCCCCGAAGGGCACCTTGGTGTTCCCCGGGGCGTCCGCGGAGGTACCGGAGATCTGCACGGGTAGATGGGGCTCGTTAGCCGTGGTAGGCAGTCCATCTAGGAGAGCAAACTCCGAACAATATACCCGGGCAGGTGAGGCTCGTTAGCCGTGGTAGGCAATTCGCCTAGGAGAGCAAACTCCGAAAAATAAACCCGGGCAGGTGGAGGTCGTTAGCGTGAGCAGTTCACCTAGGAGAGAAAACTCCGATCACAAACCCGGGCAGGTGGAGGTCGTTAGCGTGAGCAGTTCACCTAGGAGAAGGAAAACTCTGACCACAAACACGGGCAGGTGGAAGTCGTTAGCCGTGGTAGGCAATCTGCCTAGGAGAGCAAACTCCGAACAACAAACCCGGGCAGGTGGAGGTCGTTAGCCGTGGTAGGCAGTCTGCCTAGGAGAGGGACAACTCCGAACAACAAACACGGGCAGGTTGGGCTCGTGAGCCGTCATAGGCAATACACCTAGGAGAGCAAACTCCGAATAAAAAACCCGGGCAGGTTGGGCTCGTGAGCCGTCATAGGCAATACACCTAGGAGAGCAAACTCCGAATAAAAAACCCGGGCAGGTTGGGCTCGTGAGCCGTCATAGGCAATACACCTAGGAGAGCAAACTCCGAATAAAAAACCCGGGCAGGTTGGGCTCGTGAGCCGTCATAGGCAATACACCTAGGAGAGCAAACTCCGAATAAAAAACCCGGGCAGGTGGAGGTCGTTAGCCGTGGTAGGCAATTCGCCTAGGAGAGGGACAACTCCGAACAACAAACACGGGCAGGTGGAGGTCGTTAGCCGTGGTAGGCAATTCGCCTAGGAGAGGGACAACTCCGAACAACAAACCCGGGCAGGTGGAGCTCGTTAGCGTGAGCAGTTCACCTAGGAGAGCAAACTCCGAACAATAAACCGGGCAGGTGGAGGTCGTTAGCGTAAGCAGTTCACCTAGGAGAGCAAACTCCGATTACAAACCCGGGCAGGTGGAGGTCGTTAGCGTAAGCAGTTCACCTAGGAGAGCAAACTCCGATTAAAAACCCGGGCAGGTGGAGGTCGTTAGCGTGAGCAGTTCACCTAGGAGAGCAAACTCCGATTACAAACCCGGGCAGGTGGAGCTCGTCAGCGTGAGCAGTTCACCTAGGAGAGCAAACTCCGATTACAAACCCGGGCAGGTGGAGCTCGTCAGCGTGAGCAGTTCACCTAGGAGAGCAAACTCCGAACAATAAACCCGGGCAGGTTGAGCTCGTTAGCCGTGGTAGGTAATCTGCCTAGGAGAGGGACAACTCCGAACAACAAACCCGGGCAGGTGGAGCTCGTTAGCCATGGTAGGCAATTTACCTAGGAGAGGGACAACTCCGAACAACAAACACGGGCAGGTGGAGCTCGTTAGCCGTGGTAGGCAATTCGCCTAGGAGAGGGACAACTCCAAACAACAAACACGGGCAGGTGGAGCTCGTTAGCGTGAGCAGTTCATCTAGGAGAGCAAACTCCGATTACAAACCCGGACAGGTGGAGGTCGTTAGCGTAAGCAGTTCACCTAGGAGAGCAAACTCCGATTACAAACCCGGACAGGTGGAGGTCGTTAGCGTAAGCAGTTCACCTAGGAGAGCAAACTCCGATTACAAACCCGGACAGGTGGAGGTCGTTAGCGTAAGCAGTTCATCTAGGAGAGCAAACTCCGATTACAAACCCGGGACGGTGGAGGTCGTTAGCCGCGAGGCAGTTCACCTAGGAGAAGGATAACTCTGACCACAAACCCGGGCAGGAGGGGGTCGTTAGCCGTGGTAGGCAGTCCTCCTAGGAGAAGGAAAACTCCGAATTCAAACCAACACACACACACACACACACAACCAACTAACCGGGCAGGTGGGGCTCGTTATAGGCGTCGTAGACAATCCACCAAGGGGAATCAACAAATGAAAGGATAATAAAAGCGACCACACGAGAAGAAGAATATGAAATTAGAACCGAATAAAGGATAGTTAAAAAAACAACATCGAGAAAAGCATGAGATACACACGGACACGGACTGAAACAGAAGACCAAAAAATGGATGGTATAAAAGGAACGGAAAAAAGATAATGTAAGAAGAACACACAGAAAATAACGTAGAAATAAAACACCAAGAAAAGGAAAATAAGGAAAATATAGAAACAACATCAATGATACCGCTACTCCGTGGGCTCCGTGGGCGGTAGGAGAATGACATGACCCTTTACGTAGACGCACAATATAGTGTGGTCAAACCTGTCAACAATAACATTTACCGCCAGGACCACAATCATGACACTCGAAAACGCCCGTGTCTCTGAGCACTAAACCGGGCAGCTGAACACTTCACTTAGCATCTAACGTTCAGCACTGTATCTTACTTATGTCACTTATTAATCTATAACAACATACAGTGTATAATCAGGTAAATAAGCAAAGATAGAACTATACTACGGCAGGCGCTTGCACTTACGTATTCTGGGCCTACTAAAATGTCTCCGTCTTTCTATTCTTTGTGTTCCTCTGGGTGGAGTTTTACAGAGGCAGACAGCGAGGCCGAGAAGGGACGTCTACCCTTCACCGTTACTGTTAGCTGTCTCCCTCTTCCTCGCCTCCTACAGTGCCCCGAGCGCCCCATCATACATGTCGAATCATAAAAAATGCACATGTGTGGATGCGTCAACCCTGCCCCCCGAGTCAGCGAGAGCCTTCATCTGTTCTTTGTTTGCTATCGAGATGATACCGAAATGCTGGCTTGGCACCTTCAACACCGAGCAGCCGCGACACACCACGACACACCACAGCCAAAGTTCCCTGTTCTCGTTCTCTACACCATCGTTTACTCCTCGCCTTATCTATCTTATCTTATTTCTCATACTTTCCCTTTCACGTTCTTATGTTCTTATGTTCTTATAAAAGAGAAAATAAAACGAGTGATTGAAAAAATAAGAAAATTTGACATGAGTAAGACAAAATCGTTGAAAAGTAATGAGAGGAGGAGAAGGAACAGGAGAAGGAGGAAGAACATGAAGAGGAGGAGGAGGAGGAGGAGGATAGCGAAACAACGGCAGAAGAGGAGCCAAAAGGAGAAACACTGAATAAAGACTGAGGAACGAATAAGGAAATGGAGAGGGAGGAGGAGGTGGAGGTGGAGGAGGAGGAGGAAAGCAAATCAAAGACAAAATAGGCAAAAAAATAAAGACCAACAGAGATAGAAGATGGAATAGGCAAAATAGGTACAAGGTAGTGAGATGGTACCAAATGACACGGGTTACAAAGAAGTGAAAATGAGAGTATTACCAACTAAGAGTATAAAAAAAAAAAACTTGGAAACAGGCAATAACAGTGAAGGAAGAAAGGTTGCTACAGCGGCTTAACATTGAGGCATACTAATAGCACAGAGATAGGGGAATAAACAAGTAGGAAAGATGATGATATAGAGAATAAGACAGTAATGGTAGAGGACTCCTTCTGGTAATGGGTGGGTAGTCGGATAGGTAGTGGAAGAAGGTGGAGTGGGAGATGTGGAGAGAATGAGTAGTGTGGACGAAGAGGGGAAGGTGAAAGGGGAAGAAGAGGAAAAAGAAGAAAAAGAGGAAAATGAAGAAAAAGAAAGAGAGCACAAGCAAAAGAGAGAGAGAGAGAGAGAGAGAGAGAGAGAGAGAGAGAGAGAGAGAGAGAGAGAGAGAGAGAGAGAGAGAGAGAGAGAGAGAGAGAGAGAGAGAGAGAGAGAGAGAGAGAGAGAGAGAGAGAGAGAGAGAGAGAGAGAGAGAGAGAGAGAGAGAGAGAGAGAGAGAGAGGTTGGAGACGTAAACACAACCTCTTATGCCGTACCCTGCTAATGCCCTCCCCCGCTCCCCCTCTACCCCCTACTCCCCCCCCTCCACCCAACCCATGCCACGCCCACCAGACATACGAAGTGGCAGGTCAATCCCCCCACACACTTCTCCCCACTCCCCCATTCAACCTCCCCACCGCAATGTTCCAATAAGCCTCTCCTCCTCCTCCTTTCCATCATCTCCCCTCCCTCCTCCTCAATACCTCCCCCAACATGCATTTTTCTCCCCTGTCTCCTCCTCCTCCTCCTCCACCTCCTTCTCTTCTCCCAACTATGCATACATTTTTCTTCTTCTTCTCCCCACATTATTTCTCTTTTACCTCTAACACATTGCTCTCTCCCACTCCTCCTCCCTTAACCTACTTACTCCCCCCTCCCCACACCTTCATAACTCCCCTTCTCTCTCCCCTCTTTCTCTTGACCTCACTCTTTTAGATTATCCCTTTTATCCTTTCTTCTCCTCCTCCTCACACTTTCCACTTTCTTGTTTTTTTTTTCTCCACTGCGTTCTCTTTTCTGTTTCTCCTGTTCCTGTTTTTCTTTTCCAAATTTTCACTCTTAGTTGGTAATACTCTCATTTTCTCCTCTTTGTAACTCGTGTAATTTCGTACCATCTCACTCTCTGTTATCTCTTTGCCTATTCCATCTTCTATCTTTGTTAATCTCTCTTTTTTTACCTATACTGCCTTTGATTAGCTTTTCTCCTCCTCCTTTTTCTCCTAATACTCCTCCTCTTCTTCCCTCCATTCCTTCAAGCAACACTTCGATTCCCCCTCCCTCCAAATACCCCAAACGTGGATTCCTTTTCCTTCCCTATTCTCTCCCTTGACCTTCACCCCTTCATCCATTTCCCTAGTTTCATATTTTTATCTCTTCTTCTATTTCTTTTCTCTTCTTTCTTTTCTTTCTCTTCTTTCTTCTTCTTGTTGCTCTAATTCATGTTCATTTTTGGGGAGGGGGCAAAGTTGGGGCCTCCTCTTTTTCGACTCTTTTATTTTTCCTTTCGCTCGTTCTTCTTCTTCTTCTCCTCCTCCTCCTCCTCCTCCTCCTCCTCCTCCTCCTGCATTATAAGACCCAAAATTATCATCAGCTTCGAGAAGAGTTGATTAGATCGCTGGGCTTTCTTGATGACAGGTCAAAATAATACTCTCTCTCTCTCTCTCTCTCTCTCTCTCTCTCTCTCTCTCTCTCTCTCTCTCTCTCTCTCTCTCTCTCTCTCTCTCTCTCTCTCTCTCTCTCAGGGTGCTCGATTATATGCAATTAATATCCAAACGTATCTGACCTGGTGTTGTGCAAATACCGAGGAGGAGGAGGAGGAGGAGGAGGAGGAGGAGGAGGAAGAGGAGAAAACAAAAAAAGAAACATGAATAGGAGAAAAGAAGTATGAGGAGAAAGAAAAAGACGAAGATAGACAGATAGAATAGAGGAGGTAGAGGAAGGTGGAGAATGTAGAAGTGGAAAAAGTGATGATGATGATAATAGGACATAAATAATAAGACATAAAATAAATAACACGAAAGATGGGGATAGGAGGATATTGAAGGCGTGGTCCGAGGGGGAGGTGATGAGGGGAGAGGGAAGAGGGGAAATAAAAATGGGGGAGGAAGATGGAGAAGATAGAAGAAGAAGAATGAAGAAGTAGAGAGGGAAATTATGAACCGGAGAAAGTGCACAGACGAGAGGGATCCAAAGGAGTTAAAGTAAGGGGAAGGATGGGAAGAAGGAGATGAAGAGGAGAATAAAATATAAAAAAAACGGTAACATTGAAAAAGAAGCATAGGCAGTAAGTAAAAGCGTCCAAATGAATTAAAGCTACGAAGAATCACCTGTCAAAAAGTGTCTGAGCTAACTAATCAAAGGTACATCACGGCACTCACTATAAATAAAATTCGCCTGCGCCACTACCGAGCGGGGCCGTCCAAGAGGTAGTCAAGACAGCCTACCGGAGCGACAGGCAGAACCTACAAATGGGTTCAGCTCCTCTCTTATTAGTTTCACCTACGTCACTATACAGGTAGGAGATTAATAGGTTAAGGGGAGAGGTAAGGGGAGTGATAAGATGTCTGTGTGCGTCTGTGTGTGTGTGTGTGTGTGTGTGTGTGTGTGTGTGTGTGTGTACGTAATCAAGTATGTATCTTTGCATGTGTCCCTTTCGTAAAATATGTGACCTGCAACAACCGCGAAGTGATATACGAGAAAAGGCAAAACAATAATCAGATTTACTTGACTGAAATTACTTTTATTGCTTGAAATACTACAATAAGTACCGAGAGGGGGGTGGGGTGTGTGTGAGAGAGAGAGAGAGAGAGAGAGAGAGAGAGAGAGAGAGAGAGAGAGAGAGAGAGAGAGAGAGAGAGAGAGAGAGAGAGAGAGAGAGAGAGAGAGAGAGAGAGAGAGAGAGAGAGAGAGAGAGAGAGAGAGAGAGTAGGAAGAGGAAGAGTTATAGGGGAGGATTATAATTTAAAGTTTATTTAAATGATAAGTAGAACAAGGAGAAGGAGACTTGAGACACAGGATGAGGAGGAAGAGAGGAATGTGGAGGACGAGGAGGAGGAGGAGGAGGAGGAGGAGAAAGTGGAGGAGGAAGAGGAAGAGAAAAAAGATAATCACACAGAGAAGCGGAAAGACACACAGGAAGAGAACCAAAAGAATTACCATCGAAAACTCAAAACATAAATAAGTAAAAAGAAAGAGAAAAATGATAAATAACAACTATAAGAAGAAGAAAAAGAACATTAAGAAGAAAAATAACAAGAAGACGAAGAACAAGAAGAAAAAGAAGAGGAGGAGTACGAGTAGGAGTAAAAGGAGGAGGAGGAGGAGGAGGAGGAGGAGGAGATGGAGGACGAGGACGAAGAAGAAGAAGAGGAGGAGGCTGAGGGGAAGGAAAGTCTCTGGCCTCACCGCCCCCCCGCTGAGGTTACCGCCGCTAATACACTCTCGACTTGTGCCTTTTCTTTGACCTTTCCTGCCTTGATTGCCACAGACCGAGAGCGAGAGAGAGAGAGAGAGAGAGAGAGAGAGAGAGAGAGAGAGAGAGAGAGAGAGAGTATGAACAGTTAGCCTAAGCATATCAGACTGGACAACGCTGCAGAAAAAAAATAATTACCACTTTTAGGATGAATTTTGAGGTGAATGAGCTTACGAATGCCATGAAGTCCAGTTTTATTAAGGAATGTGAGAGAGAGAGAGGGAGGACATTTGAAAAGCCAAGGAGACTAGCGGGCTTGAGAAGAATATGCAATGAGCCAGTTATTATATAGACAAGAAAGAATCTATAATTGAAAGATAGTACATCGACAGAAAGGATCCAACCTACCTCTGAAAAGAATGAAAGGAATGCAGTTTTAGAGAGGGGCGCCGATGTTTGCTCTTGTGTTTTTTTTTATAGAGGAAATAAAAAGCATTGAGAAAGTACTTATACTGTATGTGAGGAGGAATGCAATTTGAAAGGAGTGAAAGAACGAAAAAATGAAGGAAAAAAGGAAATGGTAATAAAGACGATGATGATGACGATGAGAAAGAGGAAAAGTAGCAAAACGAGGAGGAGCTAAAAGAAGAAGAAAAAGAAAACGAAGAAGAAGAAGAAGAAGAAGAAGAAGAAGAAGAAGAAGAAGAAGAAGAAAAGAAAGAAAGAAAGAAAAAATACGATAACATAAACAAGAAAAAGAAGAAAACTCAGAAACAGCAGAAGAAGGATGAAATCAAGAAACAGAGGGAGAGGAGAAGCAGGAGGAGGAGGAGGAGGAGGAGGAGGAAGCCAAGCCCATAAGAAGAAAAAGAAGGAGAAGAAGAGAACGGGAAAGGAGAAAGGAGAGAGTAGTATGCAACAGTAAGTGAATGGAGCTGAAGTAGGCAGAGGAGGAGGAGGAGGAGGAGGAGGAGAAGTTGGCGTCGGAGTCGGAGCTTACATGCGGCGGTGGCGGTGGAGGCGGAGGGGGCAGGAGGGGCGTGGCAGGGTAAAGAGGTGCTAATTTCCTGTGGTGCACAAAATTAACCAGGGCAAAGGGGCGGTGGGGCGAGTGAGAACCTCCGGGGGAAGGCGCTGCACCTCTTAATGTCCGCCCCACGAGCGTGCATGTTTATCCCTGTAGAGTCGGGCGGCCCCAGCGGCACCAAGAGACAGCGGCCGCATTCTCCATTAAAAAGATGTCGAGGCGCTGCAGCAGGCGACCCTCGTTGAAGGCGCAGAAGAAAGAAGTTAAATTATCATCCTTTTGTTTCTCATGATGGAAATTTCATATGAGACTGAGACGCAGGGGCATGGAGAGGAGACTGTGGAGGAGGGGGAGGAGGAGGAGGAGGATTAGGAGGAGGAGGAAGAGGAGGAGAAGATAACAAATTCATAAGAGGAACATGAACAGGAGGAAAAGTATGAGGAGAAAGAAGACGAAGAAGAAACAAAAGAGAGGAGAAGGAATGGAAGGAGAGGAGAAGGAGGAGGAGATGGAGGAGGAGGAGAAGAAGGAGGAGGAGGAGGAGGAGGAGGAGGAGGAGGAGGAGGAGAAGGAGAAAGAGGAGCAGAAGGAGGAGGAGGAGGAGGAGGAGGAGGAGGAGGAGGAACAGGAGAAGAAAGAGCAGAAGGAGGAGGAAGAGGAGGAGGAGGAGGAGGCCAAATAATACATGTAATAAAAAGAGACGCTATTCAGAATCTCCATTAAAACGATATCATTCAGGCGCTGCAGTTAGTTGGCTACCCACGTTGAAGACACAGAAGGAAAAGAAATTACAATCCTTTTTACCTTTCATAATAAGATTCTCATTTATCCAACACAAAAAGTTAAAAAAAATGAGCTCCTGTCCAGAATTTCCATTATAACGATGAGCAGTTAGCCACCGACGTCGGGGAGAATAAAGAATAAAGAAAAAAAAGTTATCATCTCGTTTTGTCTTGCCAGATTTAAATTGCATATATTCAACCAACCGCCATCGACCGAGGAACAGGTGGATAAAAAAGAAGGGACTGCACATGTTTTCGGCACTGTCCATATTTTCCATTAATTAAAGTGATGTCAAGGTTTTGTCGTTATACTTTTGACATTTTTTTACGGCATGGGAGGCAGATTAAGGGGAGAACAACAACAACAACAAAAAAAGAAACAAAAACCCCGGCTAGATACTGCTCCGACAAGAGGAAGAAGAAAATGAGGGCAATAGAGAGGTCAATTTCGGGTGGAGAGGTGCCTTGATACTCTCTGCTTAGACATACGGCATTTAAGCAAGAGGGACTGTTCATATTCTCACAAAGAGCAGTCCGGTGGCGCTACGTAACATACAGTTGATCGTACACGTTTCTAACATGGAATAGGAAACGCACAAGAATCAGTTTCGACCCCGAGGCCTTAAATCAATACACTGAATCGAAAACTATAAAAGAAAAGAAAAAGTATGTCCAACTATAAAAGAAAAGAAAAAGACTGCCCATACTTTCACTTGGAGCATTGCCACGATCCGAACTGGCTACTTAATTCCAAGCCACGAACTAAGAAAAGCAGAAACCTATCTTTGGACCGAAAATTCATTACTCGAAAAAAAAAAAAAAAAAAAAACCCGAAGTGAAAACATTGAGTCTAGTTGGGTATCCTCCATAAATGACTGCGGAGGAAATACAAGAAAACGATCAACTCCTTTAGGTAAGAGACCCACCGAGCAGCACAAAGCCAAGAAAGAAACGAGAAAGAAAAAGGAGGAACATTGGTCTTGAATCCACTACCACCAACAGCAAGCGCCGCCTTCTATAAGTCTTATCCGCCTCCTTCTCTTCTCACTCTTTCTCTCCTCCTACTCCAGCTCCTCCTTTTCTTTCTTTTGCTCCAGCTCTCCTTCTTTGCCTTTTCTCTCCAGCATTCTTTCCTCCTCCTTTTCTTTCTCCTGCTCCTGCTCTCCTTTCTCTTTTCTTCCTTTCCTTGTTCTCTTTCTTTTCTTTCCCTTGCTCTAGCTCTCCTTTACCTCTTTCTCCTCTCATTCTTTCCCTCCTCCTTCTCCTACTCCTCCTCTTCTTTCTCTTGTTCCTGCTTTCCATTCCCTTTTCCTCCTCTACTCTTTCTTTCTCTCCTCCTTCTCCTCCTCCAACTCTTAATTTTCCTACTCCTGCTTTCCTTTCCCTTCTTCTCTCCCTCTTTCCCAACTCCTGCTACCCCTCTTCATTCTCCTCCTCCAGCTCTTCTTTCCCTCCTCCTTCTCCTCCTCCTCCCCCTCTTTCCCTCCGCCCTTCCCATGGTCCTTGTGCGCCGCGAGAGAGCAAGACAAGGGGAGGGAATTTGCATGTGGAAGGTGGTCGGGGCATGAGTGATCCGCCCGGGGATGACACAAGCGGGTTGGCCACTGTGCGCTGCGGGGCCCCTCCTGCCGCGCCCCGTATAAGGCGACGCGGCTACTCGCACAACACGGCCCGACGCTTATTTTCCCCGACCCCGACTAATACCCCGAGTCCGGCCCCAGATTAGGGTAATAAGTTAAGATGTCGAGTCGCCGCCTACGAGAAGGGCTAAGATACCTGTAAAAGCCGTACTGCCTGCTTGCTTGGTCTCCTGCTTTTCCGCTCACCCGCCTTCCTTTTTCACTGCCTGCTTGTTTCATTCTTTTGCTCTTACGAAAAATCTTGTTCCTTCTCGATTTGATTTTCTGTAATGGCTTTTTTTTGCCGGTTTCTGCTTCTTCTTTCTGCTTGTTTCTGCTGATTAACGTGCGTTCTATTAATCTGCCTGCTTGTTTCCCTGCTTGGCTTTCTTTTTTCCTTATCTGCTTGCTTGGTTCCCCTGATCTTCCCACCCATCATCATTGTTTTCCTTTGTTTTATCTCCTGCTTTCCTGCTTCCTTCTGCTTTCCTCTGCTCATAAACGTACTATCTACTCGTATTTATCTGCCTGCTTGATTTCCTGCTTGCCTGCCTTCCTTCCTTATCTGCTTCTTGGTTCTCCTGCTCTCCAACCCGTCGTCACTCTTTTCTTTTGTTTTCTCTCCTGCTTTCCTGCTTCCTTCTGCTTTCCTCTGCTCATAAACGTACTATCTACTAATCTGCCTGCTTGATTTCCTGCTTGCCTGCCTTCCTTCCTTATCTGCTTCTTGGTTCTCCTGCTCTCCAACCCGTCGTCATTCCTTCCTTTTGTTTTCTTTCCTCCTGCTTTCCTGCTTGTTTCTTTCTGCTCGCCTCTGCTGCTGGTCCCTGCCTGGTCTGGTTTTAACGACGCTGCTCGGGAAATGGAGTAGTCGGCGTAACGTTGAGTGTTTGTGTGTTGTGCTTAAGAGTTCCTTGTCCGTCAGTTTGTGAATTAGTTGCTTAGTTGCTCGTGAAAATGTTGCCGCCACGTGAGCTTAGTTGGCCTTCTAGTCATGTCAAAAAGCTCTGTCTCTCGCTCTTTTCCCTTCTACCTTCCCTTCTAGTCTTTTAATTATATTTGCATGAGCTTACTTCGCCCTCTAGTCATGTCAAAATGCTCTGTCTCTCGCTCTTTTCCCTTCTACCTTCCCTTCTAGTCTTTCTATTATATTTGCTTGACCTTACTTCGGCCTCTAGTCATGTCAAAATGCTCTGTCTCTCTCTCTTTTCCCTTCTACCTTCCCTTCAAGTCTTTCTATTATATTTGCATGAGCTTACTTCGGTCTTTAGTCTTGTCAAAATGTTCTTCCTCTGTTTCTTCTTTTCTGTTTCCCCTTCTAGTCTCTCTATTTATATTTTCGTTTTTACACATATTTTTGCTTTTGTTTCTGCGCGGGCTTTCCTTGGATTCTAGTTTCGTCGGGCGTCCTTCTTCTCAAACTGTTTATTCTTTTCTTACTCCCTTTTCTCCTCCTTCTATTTTCCATTCTAGTCTGATATGTTTTTTTTAAGTGCTGTCTTTAGCGCCGGTAGGATGTCTTGAGGGGCCTCTTCGACGACCCCAATCCAGTAGAGGCGCAGGCGAATTTTATTTATAGTGGCTGCCGTGATATATGACTCTTTGCTTGGCCCATGCTGCCCCCCGGTGCTCCTCTTGACCGAAGTCGCTGAGGTTAGGGTTGACTGAAGATCTGGGCAGCATGTGGGTAATCTTCCGCCACTCGGCAATGGTATGAATAATCAGCGTGTTTCGGTGTGTCCACGAGCTCACCACGCACGCACACTGACCAATCGGGGAGTCATACATTCATACTACCTATCCACTCCACACCCACACCCATGCCAGACTCACGGCCACACCCACACTTCACCCATATCACAGTCATGCTTTTCTTCCCACTACAGCCACGTCTCAATCCCTGCATCTTTTGATATTTCCTTTACACGGGGAGTCGCTCTTTTGATACTTCGTTTACATTTTAACACGTATTCTTTCTTTTGGTTTTAATATATCAGAGTTTCCTAATGCCAAACGTTGCATCATTCATTGTTTGGCTCAAATATCAAGGCAGGGAGAAGGGGAAATAATATTAAAAGGCGCCATCAAATCAGCAATCAGTTATCGAGGTCTTGCCGATCAAGTCACAAATGAAGTTTAAGATTTACTTAGAACTCATACGATCAAAGCACAAATTTTACATGTACTCTTCACCCAAATCTTAAAATCAAAACCAAAATCAAATACATATAATAACCAAATCCTATATACAATAATAATAAGGCATCCTAATTCTCTTTCGGCCACTCTTCTATAATATTTTTTAAGAGCAGTGAATAGCGGGCTTTTTTTTCATTATTGGTTTTGTTTTTTTAAGCCCTTCAACTGTTTCCTTTGCTGTAAAAAAAAATCCTAAAACAGACTAAGCTTCATGCATCGTACTGCCAAATCATCTACAGCTTACCAATTCCCTCTTCCATTAAAAAAAAAAAAAATGCTAATGCTTCAAGAGTTTGCATTTTAATCCTATTCCTGCCTCAAATAACTATCTACAATATTGCTATCCTCTTCATCCATCTCCCATATATATATATATATATATATATATATATATATATATATATATATATATATATATATATATATATATATATATATATATATATATATATATATATCTACACTATTTCTATCCTTTTCATCCTATTCCTGCCCCAAATAACTGCCAGGTCAATCATAATTTATCTTCTGTTTATCTTCCACACAATAACTATTCTCTTCATCCACTTCTAAAGACATCTACATTATTGCCATCCTCTTCATCCATCTCCCATATATATATCCACATTATTTCTATCCTCTTCATCCACTTCTAAACACATTCACACTATTACTATCCTCTTCATCCATTATCCAAACACATCCACACTTACTCTTCTGTTTATCCGTCTTCCAAACATATCCAAACTATTACCGTCCTCTTCATCCATCTTGCAAACCAGTACTATTCTCCTCAACCATCTACCAAACATATAAACACCAATTCTACCCTCTTCATCCATCTCCTAAACACATCCACTTTATAGCCATCCTGTTTCTAGACCTTCGCCTGACCCCAGATAACCTACAGCCCAAACAACATCCACTTCTCATAATCATTAACTCCCGGATCCACGCGGCGCTAGGCATAGAGTACAGCGATGTTTCTCTTATGCATTTATCTTGCTTTTTTTTTGCGTCTTAGCGGGTCCAGTTAGCGTCCCACCAATGAAATAAAGAAAGGTGAATTATCAACACAATTAGCATACAAGGTGGATAGGTGAGACAGGCAGGAGGGTGAAGGTGAAGTTGGTGCGTGGGTTAAGCGTTCATTTAACTTTTCTTACATTCTCAAGTCCTCTTTCTGAAAGCCGCAACGCATCGACTTAATTAAGAGCAACCAAGAAACTTTCCCCTTCGACATTTTCGTTCGGCTCATTCATCCTCTTTCGACACGAGATTAACCTCATTAACTCCCCTTCCCATCAGACACCCACTGAGCCTCCAGCCAGCCACCCAGCAGGCCATCCATTCACTCAGCCTCTCATCCAGTCAGCCAGCCAGCCAGCCATTCATGTAGTCCGCCCCCCAGTCAGAAAGTCAACCAGCTACTCGGGAAATTCTCACCCTATTTAAATCACTCATTCATTCATTTAACAAGTCAGGCAGCAAGTCAGTCAGTCGGTCACGTAGTCAACTTCCCAGTCAGAAAACCAGCCACCCCTCAGCTAATTTCCAGTCCATATAAGTCACTCATTTATTTATTTAACAAGCCAGTCAGCCAGCCGGTCAAGCAGTATACCCCCCCCCCCCCCCAGAAAACCATCCACTCACTTACCCAACTTCCAGCCTACGTAAGCCACTCATTCATTCACTTAACAATTCAGGCAGCTCGTCAGTCACTCATGTAACTAACCAACCAGCTAGACCAGACCAGCCTTCAAGTCCGACAGCCTGAACGATTAATCAGTCATTCTCCCAGACAGGCACTTACTTATGCCACCCATTCAGCCACCCACCCAGACGCCAGAAAGCCAGTAAGACAGCAAACACATCAGCTATCTCACCGCCCAGCCAGCCCTTCACCTGCCCATCCTGCCACCCAAATGGTCAGCCAGTACCCATTCACCTCTGGAAGGGTAAAACTGTCGCCCCGTTGTGTTGAAAGTGACTGGTAATGGGGAAAAAAGGAGAGGTAAAAAAGAGAGCGAGAGAGCGAGAGGAGGGGGGGAGGAGAAGAAGGGGGAGGGCCAAGAAAGGAAGGGTGAAAGAAGGAGAATGCATGGACGCCTTCAATGCCAAATATCAGGGTCTTGAGATAGTTATTTTGGGAGGGACGAAAAAAAAGGAGAAAGTTTTTGATTTGGAGTCACTCACGGTCTGTCTGTCTTCTGGGAGGCCTTCTGGAGGACACCCACGCCCAAACCCACACCGATCCACACCCACATCCATCCACATTCACGCCCACACCCACGGCCACCTCCACACGGAAGTCACTAACACTGCCACACTACAATCACTTCATCTTCCACACCCACATCACAGTCATGCTTCCCTTCCCACTTACAGCCACGTCTTAATCCCTGCATCTTCCACATTCATACATTCATACTACCTGTCCACTCCACACCCACACCCACGCCAGACTCACGGCCACACCCACACGCACACCCACATCCCAGTCATGCCCACACCCACATACATGCCATCAGAGCCACACCATCCCCGGTCACCGCTTTCTTCACATCCACATATCCACTCACAATCCACATCTGTTTTCTCCACTAGTTTCTGACCAACCCACACGCACACTACACTTATAGGCTGACATCCACACCATATCCACATCCTCCACTACAGACACACAAACAGCCACATCTATATACCCACCCTGATTATGACTTACACCCATATCCACCCACATCCACCTTAACTACACCTACACCCACGTCACATCCACCACATCAATACTAGTTCTATACACGTACAGCCAAAGCCACACCATAACACCCTTGACCACACCCACACTAGGACGAAGAGGAGAAGGACGACGACGATGAGGAAGAGGAGGAGGAGGAGAATGGAACTCGAATCAAAGGGGGGGAATAAGGAAGGGAGAGAGGGAGGATTGAAGTACGAGACTCAGCTAAAGGGAATAGGAATAGGAAGGGAAAACCAACAGGGAAAAAGGGGGAAAGAAAAGAATGGGGAGAAGGAGGAAGAAAACGATACCGAGCCACAAGACAACCCTAAACAGACAGACAGAGAGACAGACTGATATGCACTACACCTTGACTCTTAACACCACAAACACACACTCTCTCTCTCTCTCTCTCTCTCTCTCTCTCTCTCTCTCTCTCTCTCTCTCTCTCTCTCTCTCTCTCTCTCTCTCTCTCTCTCTCTCTCTCTCTCTCTCAAAATTACAGCTTCCACAATACATTTACATAAGATATCCACGTTCCCACTGTTACATTCCGCCCCAAATTGTCACCTTACGACCGACCGGGCGACTCTGGCATTTGCAGAGAGTGGGAAAAAAAAATCAGGAAAAGGGAAGTTGAGAGAAAGATAAAAGAAGAGAGAAAATAATAAGACAAAGGAGCAAAGACGAGACGAGGTGAGACGAGACACAGACAGACAAACACAGAATCACCTTCCTCGGCGCCGCCATTGGGATTCGGATATATATGAACCCTTTTTCTCTCTCTCTCTCTCTCTCTCTCTCTCTCTCTCTCTCTCTCTCTCTCTCTCTCTCTCTCTCTCTCTCTCTCTCTCTCTCTCTCTCAGTTGCCGCCCGACCCTCTCTCCCTCCCTCCCTCCCTCCCTCTCAATGCTCTATTTTCCTTCACCTTTTAATGCAAGAGGGTTAGGGAGAGGGAGAGGAGAGAGAGAGAGAGAGACAAGATTAATATACTTTTTTCCTACCTGTGCTCTCTCTCTCTCTCTC
The DNA here is from genome assembly GCF_024679095.1 of Eriocheir sinensis. Lineage (NCBI taxonomy): Eukaryota > Metazoa > Arthropoda > Malacostraca > Decapoda > Varunidae > Eriocheir > Eriocheir sinensis. Next base: position 15,433,367 of record NC_066536.1, read on the forward strand.
TCTCTCTCTCTCTCTCTCTCTCTCTCTCTCTCTCTCTCTCTCTCTCTCTCTCTCTCTCTCTCTCTCTCTCTCTCTCTCTCTCTCTCTCTCTCCACTTACAGAACCATTAATATTCATGCGACCTTGCGCTTTTATCCCCCTTCACTCGGCGGCCATAAATTATTTTCTCAACGCTCGCTTTCCTCGTTATGCAAGTGTCTGTGTGTCTTCGCGTCGGTCCCTCCTCCTTAGCGCCGCGTGTTGGGCAAACGAGGCAGGACGCGAGGAGGGCCAAGTCCGCGCATTGTTCCCCTTGATATACACACCACTTCTGCCTTGTACCTGATGGCCTACCTAGCTGCCAGCCGTCCTCGTCTTGCCTTTCTCATCCTCCTCCTCCTTCTTTTCTTTTTTCTTCTTTTCCTCCTTTGACTTCTACTACTAGCTAACTCGCCATCCTTTTCTTTTTCTTCTTTTCCTTTTTCGATTTCTACTTCTTCCTAACTCGCCATCCCTTCTAATCCTCCTTTTCTTTTTTTTTCTTATTTTCTTCCTTCTTTGACTTCATCTTCTACCTAATTCGCCCTCCTTTCTCCTCTTTTTCTTTTCGTTTTCTTATTTTCTTCCTTCTTCGACTTCTACTTATTCCTAGCTCGCCATCCTTTCTCCTCTTTTTCTTTTCGTTTTCTTCTTTTCCTCCTTCTTCGACTTCTACTTCCTAGCTCGCCATCCTTTCTCCTCTTTTTCTTTTCGTTTTCTTCTTTTCTTCCTTCTTCGACTTCTACTCCTTCCTCATTCGCCATTCTTTCTCCCTTTCTTTTCCTTTTTCCTTTTATTTTTGTTTCTTATCTCTTTCGACTAACTTCAACTTTGTTTTTCTTCGGTTTTCTTTTTTTCTTTCGCTCTTTTGGTTTACTTTTGTACTCCATTCTTCCTCCACTTCTTCCTCCTCCACTTTCTCTTTCTTTGTGATCCTTTCCCTCTCCTTCTTTCCTTCTTTACTCCTTCCCTCTATCCTCCTCCTTCTTCTTCTTTTGATTTTCTTACTTTTTGTTATCTTTCCTTCAATTGACCTACTTCGTGCTCTCCTCCTCCTCCTCCTCCTCCTCCTCCTCCTCCTCCTCCTCTCTCTCTCTCTCTCTCTCTCTCTCTCTCTCTCTCTCTCTCTCTCTCTCTCTCTCTCTCTCTCTCTCTCTCTCTCTCTCTCTCTCTCTCTCTCTCTCTCTCTCTCTCTCTCTCTCTCTCTCCCTTTCCTCCACCCTCAGCCACGCCCTTTCGTGTAGTTCACCTCTATTTTATATATATCTTTTCTTTTACTTTTGATTTTCTTTTATTTCTTGTCTTTAATTCTTTTCTTTTTCTTTCCTTCTCGATTTATGGTATTATTATTTTTTTTCTTTTGGTTCGCTTCACACGATGTTCTCTCTTTTTCATGTTTTCCGGTTTTATATATTTCCTATTTTTTTTTTGTCTTTACTACCGGATCTCTTGACCAGTTTCTCTTTTTTAATCTTGTTCTTTTCTCCCCTTGTCCATTCTTTCACTTCCTCTTCCTCGTTCTCCATTCTCCATCCTCTTCAATAAGTAGATCTCTTCATTTTCCTTCTCTCCCTTGTCCCCGTTCTTCAAATCTTTTCTGTCTTCAATACCGGATCGCTTAACCAGTCTCTTTTTTTTATCTTATTCTTTTCTCCCTGTCCCTTCTTTCTCTTCCTCTTCCCCCTTCTTCTCCATTTTCCATCCTCTTCAATACGTAGATTTCCTCTTTTTCCTTCTCTCCCTTCTCCCCGTTCTTCATATCTACCACTTTTTATCATCCTTGCTTTCCTTTTTCATTCGTCACCGCCGCCATCACCGTCACTGTTGTCGCTGTCAGTATCAACACAACATCTTACTTCTCCTTTTTTTAGTCGTCTGCTTCTTTCTCTTCCCAATCTTAGTTTTCTTGATCGTCCTCGTACTTGCTCTTCTCTTTCCTTTCTTCCTCCTCCTCCTCCTCCTCCTCCTCCTCCTCCTCCTCCTCCTCCTCCTCCTCCTCCTCCTCCTCCTCCTCCACTTCTTCATTCTTGTCGGACTCGTCTCTTATCTCTATGACAACGTTTCCAGTCACGTTGGTATGTTTTTTTATGGTTTGTTTACGCATAGTAATAAAGATAATGCTTACAAATAATAATAACAACAACAAATGGACAGGTGTTTCGAACAATACACACACACACACACACACACACACACACACACACAGACACACACACACACACACACACGCACACAGGTAGGTAAAGCAAGTAGGTAGGTGGGCCGCAGGTATAATATTAACATAAACATTTTCAGGACATCACGACGCGACGCTACGATTAACTTTCTTGGGCCCAGGCTGGCTGACATTTTGCTTTCGGTAATAGCAACAAGCGACATTTCTTTAATCGATTTATGGTGCCCTTTTTTTCTCCCCCCTCCCCCCCTACTCGGTGTAAGCAGCCTTCATTACCATAAAAACATCATTACCTGTGTGTATGTGTGTGTGTGTGTGTGTGTGTGTGATCTAGGAGCCGGCCAGCGAATACCTGTCCCCTCTTCCTCTTCACCCTCCCGTCCCCCCAACCGTCACAAAACACACAAGACATATTAATATGAGAGAGAGAGAGAGAGAGAGAGAGAGAGAGAGAGAGAGAGAGAGAGAGAGAGAGAGAGAGAGAGAGAGAGAGAGAGAGAGAACAAAAATAGAACACAGCATAGCATCGTCGTTATCTCACATCTCACCTGTAGACTTTCGGAGTTTACGGCGAGATAAATAACAATCATGAAAGGTAGAGACGAAAAAATACTTCGAAAATCTGGAAGCAGGGAGGGAAAAAAGTGTACCGAGCTGCTGGACCGGCCCGGGCGGGGGAGTGGAGCCTGTGGTTACGTGTCCTGGGGCCCTGATAGTATCGCTTCTGAGCCTAGGTGGACCCCAAGACCTCTCCCTCACCTGTCCTCACTCTTCTTTCCTCCCCGTTTATCACTCCCCCCCCCCCTTATCCCTATCTTATGCTCTCGAGATTATTTTTTTCTTAATTCAGAAAAAAACACGCCATCCATTTTCCTTTTCCTTTTCCTTTACTTCCAAACGCCTTCACACCATTATGGAGGCGGTGGCGGAGTGGTTAGCGTGCGGGCGCAGTGTTCAGGAGGATGCAGGTTCGCGTCCCCCCCTCCGCTACAAGCCGGCAATTCTTCAGTCACCGCCGAGGTGCCTAATACTACCCACATGCTTTCCTGAAGACCATCTATCAACACAGATTCTAGATAACCTCTCTTGAGAGGATTAAGAATGAGCTCCGGGGGTAGCATGAGTCAAGTAAGTTAGCGCCACTATAAAAACACTTGCCTGGCTAAGGCCGACCACCCCACCCCACCAAGAAAGCCTACCGCGGCACAGTAAACGAAACTTTAAAAATCCACTTTCCTTTTCCTTTTCCCATATTTCCAAACGCCCTCACGCCATTCGCTTTCCTTTTCCCTTTTATCCAAACTCCAAACTCCTATATGTTACTGTGAATAAAGCTTGAAGAACCACAACCTCAGAGGAAGAGAAGCCAGCAGCATAAAATAATAAAGCAATGAGAAAAAACTAAACAACAAAATCACAGATGCATGGACAAATAAGTACACCAACACACCTCGCTAAGAACAAGACCACATGACACAACATAACAACAACACAGGAGAGAGAAAAGACGAAAAAAATAACAGGAAAATCCCCCCACCCCACCCACCCACCCCTCCCCCCCCCAAAAAAAAAAAAAAAATTGGAAGCCGTACCAAACCACAACACACCCTTAAAAAGAAGAATACAATTTCACAAAACTGCTGAACACGATCGAAAAAGAAAGAAGCAAGGGGAAAAAAAATCCATAATGGTGAGTGAGGGGGAGCGGCAGGTACAGACATATGGCCAAGCAGCGAGCACTACCAAACACCGGCTTCCTCAGGTGAGAGGCGGCAATCAGACGTATACCTGCCCACCTGAGCTGTCTTGCGTCCACCAGAAACCCTTACAGAAGAAGTGGTGTGTAGGGTCAGGAGATGGGGAGGTGGCAGAAGGGGAGAGAAAGAAGGTAAGAGGTGAGGGGAAAAAAAAGGTAAGGAAGGAGAAAGGGAGGGAAGAAATTGGAAAGAAGTGTTGGTGAATGTGGTGTTTCTTTTTTTTTTTGCAGTAGTGGTAGAGGTGTGGTGGTAGTGGTATAAGTGGTGTTGGTAAGGGTAGTAGTAGCAGTATAATAGTTGTGGTGGGAGAGGCAGCCCTGAGAGATTTGCCCCTAAAAACAAGCCCCCACTTTGTCATCGCTGCGTTCAACTTTCTAATGCAAAAGTTTATCACAACCTTCATTCAGTCGTGATGGTGTAAATAGGGTACAATGAGGTCACCGCTATAAACACCCTCCTCCTCCTCCTCCTCCTCCTCCTCATAAGAGTTCTCAATTTTTCCTTCCTCATTGCAGACCAGGGTTAGTTTTCATCACTCAAACTTTTTTTCTTTCGTCTCTCAGTCCTTAATTTTTTTCTTTTTCGGTTAAACGGGTCTAGTTTTCTTGCTACACTTTTTCCTCCTCCTCTTTCTCCTTCCCCTTTAACTCCTTCTCCTCCTCCTCCTCCTTCACATTCAAGGCCATTAAAGGAAAATTATACGGCCGTTGACCACGACTAATCATATTCAGGCAATTCTTCATTACCTGCCGCTCACCTTCCTTGCAACTCTTTCACTTTCCCTTAACTTAAACATTTTCGAGAGGGGAACACCAAGCCCTTTCTTAAGTCCTAATATATCCTTCCCCTTTAACCTCTCCAACTTTACTTTCTGGAGCCTCTTGTGTAATTTTTTCGTCTTGCCTTTGGTCCTTTAATAATACAAAAAAAATCAGGTTATTGTGAATGCCCGAAGTATGTGGTCCAACGCCTCACTTGATACCCTGATTTGCTAAGCCTCGAAGGGCGTGTCCTCCCCTTGAAATGCAGGGACTTTCACCCAATCCGTCAGTATTACCGTCCACGCTCCTCGCCCTCCTGATTAGGCGCTCAGGTGTTTTTCAGGTGTTCCATCATGAGGCGCAGGTGACAAGGCGCTCGTTCCTTTATACCTGCGCCTTTATTGTGTCCGTCTACTTGTCCTCTATCGCTGTCTCCTGTTCCTCTTATCTCTGTCTGTTTCTGCCATTGTTTCTGTCGGTGTCTTGTCTATGTCTGTCTGTCTGTATGTATGTATGTATGTCTCCTTCTCTCTCTCTTTTTCGAATCTATCTTTTTGTGGCTTTCTTCGTTTCCTTATTTCCGTTTTTGCTTTTGTCTTTTGTAGTTATCTCTCCAACCTCCCACCTTAATATCCCTCTCCCTCTCCCTCTCTCTCTCTCTCTCTCTCTCTCTCTCTCTCTCTCTCTCTCTCTCTCTCTCTCTCTCTCTCTCTCTCTCTCTCTCTCTCTCTCTCTCTCTCTCTCTCTCTCTCTCTCTCTCTCTCTCTCTCTCTCTCTCTCTCTCTCTCTCTCTCTCTCAGGAATCCGCCCCTGGTTCCTTTCTTCGGACCAGAATGCAAGACGCGGAGAGGCTTGGCGGTATTAAGTTATCAGACCACTTGGCGGGGGCGACGGCGGTGCCTTATAGGGGGGGCTGGAGGCGGTGAGGGAGGCAGGGAGGGTGATGTGTGGAAGGGGGAGAAGGGGAAAGGGGAGAAGAAGGGGAGGCAGGGGTTGAGGAGTCCTTGTATTATCTGTGTGTGTGTGTGTGTGTGTGTGTGTGTGTGAAGGGGTAGAAGATATATAGAGAAAGTTTTCATAATTATGTCTGTATGTAGTATGTAGTATGAAGAAGGGTGGACAAGGGTTAGGAAGTCCTTGCATTGTTTGTTTGTGTATGTGTATGTGAAAGGAAGAGAGAGAAAAAAGAGAAAAAGAGAAAGACATTATTACCATCAGTACTACTTTCTTTTCACTGCTACTACTACTGTTACTACTACTACTACTACTACTCTTTCTCTACTACCTCTAACTACCACCCCTTTCACCGTCGCTGCAGCAGGTGAAAGCAAGGCAAGGCAGGGAAGGGCAGCAGGCAGGTAAGCAAGCAGATAGGCAAACAGGTAGGTTATTAGTCCTCTCCGTCCCTGCTTGCCTTTCTCGTGTCCTCATTGCCGATAAAAGGTCGATAACAGTTTCATTTTACGACAAGCTGCACAGTCATGTAAAAGCGCAAAAAGGTGATTATATATTCATACAAATATTGATTAATCTATCCCGCCTGCTTGCTCGGCCATCGCGGTTTTTATTTACATATCGATTGTCTTGTGTTCGCGGCTAATTGCACAGGTATCTATCGTCGCGTGTATCGATTGGCGGCGGGGGCAGGTGAGGTTGTCCAGGTGAGACGCAGTAAGTGGAAAGTCTGTTCACCGAGACACGAGCCGGACCGGAGCGATACATGGTGATTTTGGTGAGATACGTGTTCCTAATCCTATGTGTCCTTTTCTCTTCCTCCTCTTCCTTCTTCTTCGTCTTCTTCGTCTTCTTCCTGTTTTCGTCCTATCTCTTCACTTTATTCTTTTAGGTCTAGTTATTATTTTCCTTTATATTCCTTAATCTTCTTCTTTTTCCCTTCCTCTTCTCCTCCACCTCCTCGTCCTAGTCGTCCTCCTCCTCCTCCTCCTCTTTTTCCCCTCCTTTCACTTTATTAGTCATGGTCTAGTTTTATTTTTTCATCGTGTTTTTAATCCTTCCCTTTCTCTTTCTCTTCTTTCTCCTCCTCCTTCATTTATTTCTTCTCCTCTTCCTCCTCCTCCTTCACCTCCTATTTTTTCCTCCTGTTCTTCCCCTCCTTTCTAGTCTAATTTTATTTTTTTCATCCTATTTTTAATCCTTCCCTTTCTCATTTTCTTCCACCTCCTCCTCCTTCTCCTCCTCATTTTTATCCTCCTCATCCTTCTATTTCTCCTCCTCCTCCTCCTCCTCCTCCTCCTCCTCCTTCGCCTCCTTCTGCTTCCTTCTCCTGTTCTTCCTCTCCTTTCACATTTTTGCTCTGGGTCTAGTTTTGATTTTTCTTCGTCTTTTGTTCTCCTCCCTCTCCTCCTCCTCCTCCTCCCTCTCCTCCTCCTCCTCCTCCTCCTCCCACTTTTCCTAATTTTCGTTCGCTCCTTCACTATTTCTTGCAGTTTGTTTTTTCACACGTTTTTCTTAAAGCCCTGTTTGTTTCTCCTGCAACCTGATCATTATTATCTACTTATTTTTTTTCTTATTGAGCTAACATATAGTAAAGAGAGTGTAAGTATATGAAAGAGGAAGTGTTAGTGTCTCAGAACATAATATTACAAACGAACAAGTATTGAAGGTCGTGATTGAATGTTCTTGTGTGTGTGTGTGTGTGTGTGTGTGTGTGTGTTCTGGTCAGATCGTCCACTCACTAATGAAAGGTCTGCCCAGGGACACACACACACACACACACACACACACACACACACACACACACACACACACACACACACACACACACACACACACACACACACACACACACACACACGACCTTTCACGACACAGGCTAAGTAAGTAAGTAAGTCAGTCAGTTAGTAAGTCGGGCGGGGTCGTCTGTCTGCCGTCTCTTTTCCCTGTCCCTGAGTGGGCGACAGACACACACACATACACACACACACACACACACACACACACAATGATGGATGGTCTTATTAAAACATTGTAGGAGCAGCGAATAGCGGACTTTTTTTTTATCATTGTTTCCTTTTTTGTGCCCTTGAGCTGTCTCCTTTGTTGTAAAAAAAAAAAAAAAAAAAATCCCTCACTACCGTCTTACACAGTTCCTTTACCCTCTTATTTTCACTTCCTGTTCTCCGATAAACTCTTCAATCCTTTACACTTCCTTAAAGACAAACAAAAAGCAGACACTTCACCTTTTGACATCTATATTTTTCTTAACATTTCCGCGATGCTGTTACGTTGTTTTTGTTTACTTCCGAGTCCTCACAAAGAGATAAACAGCTTCACAACTTCTCACGGACACACAACGTCACCAGAAATCATCCCTTCAAAACGTTCAATTTCATAAACGTTCCCTTAAACGCATTCCCAATAACACAAAAGGCATTCCGGCCGATCCTAATAGCTTCCAATTGCTCACACTCGCCTCAATTTCCTCCAGTCACTCAAACATCCCCCTCCTACTTCTCCTCCTCCTCCTCCTTCTCCTCCTACTCTTCTTCTGTTCTTCCTGCTTCAACTCCTCCTCACCCTCCTTCTCAGCCTCTTCCTTGTGTTTTTTTTTCTCCTTCTTGTTCTGCTCCTTTTTTCACCTCCTTTCGTTCCCTGTCCTCTCTTTCTTTCCTCCTCTCCTCCTCTCGCTCCTCCTCAACCTCTTCCTTCTTTTTTTTTAAGTCTACCTCTTATAATTCTCCCTTTTCCTATTTTTGTCTCCTTTTATTCTTCATTTCTCCTTTTTCTTTCTTCCCCTCAACCTCCTTCTTCTTCTTTTATGTCTATTTCTTGTCATATTCCCTTTTCCTTCTTCTTGTGTCTCCTCCTCCTCCTCCTTCTCCTCCTCCTCCTCCTCCTCCTATTCTCACAGTTCCGAACACTCCCTCAGTCATCTCGAGGTTCAGAAGCGGCTGTCTCTCACTTTCCGCCCTCAGGAACTCCATTGCACGCCTGTTATTGTCTCACCTGCAATTAAAGTCTGACTGTGCAGGTAAGAGAGGAGGAGGAATGGAAGAGGAGGAGGAGGAGGAGGAGGAGGAGGAGGAGAGAAAGAGGAGTGCATGGATGAAGGAGGTGGGGAAGAGTTTTACGATCGTGTGTGTGTGTGTGTGTGTGTGTGTGTGTGTGTGTGTGTGTGTGTGTGTGTGTGTGTGTTCTCAAGGGGCACCTGACCTCGCCTAGTAATTTGTCGGTCGTGATTGAGTCCATCATGAGTGGCGAGAGAGAGAGAGAGAGAGAGAGAGAGAGAGAGAGAGAGAGAGAGAGAGAGAGAGAGAGAGAGAGAGAGAGAGAGAGAGAGAGAGAGAGAGAGAGAGAGAGAGAGAGAGAGAGAGAGAGAGAGAGAGAGAGAGAGAGAGAGAGAGAGAGAGAGAGAGAGAGAGAGAGAGAGAGAGAGAGGGGCAGAGACAGAGACAGACAGACAGACAGACACACACACACACACACACACACACACACACACACACAGACGTTCCCTCATAAGCATCCATCAGCGCGGCCAACACATCCGTCAGTTATCCGGCGTGACAGGTGTCCAAACAGGTAACCGGGCGGAGGAGGTTAAGGGGTCTGCATTGCCTCCTCCTCCTCCTCCTCCTCCTCCTCCTCCTCCTCTATCACTTCCCTTGCATCGCCAAACGGTCAAGGGAATTAGAGCAGGTGACTTGCAAATAAGAAATGAAAGAGGAGGAAGAGGTGATGGACGAGAAGGAGGAGGAGGAGGAGGAGGAGGAGGAGAAGGAGAAGGAGAAGGAGGAGGAGGAGGAGGGAAAGGAATATGACAAAGAGAAGAAGGAGGACGAGGCGGACGAGTGCAAGGAGGAGAAGGAAGAGAAGGAGGAGAAGAAGGAGGAGAAGAAAAAAGAAGTAAAAAGGAGGAAGAGGAAGAGGGGGAGGGGGAGGAGGAGGAAGAAAAGGAGGAGGAGAAAAAAGAAGAAAAAAAGTTGGAAGAGGAAGAGGGGAAAGAAGAGGAGAAGGAAGGAGAGGAGAAGGAGGAGGAGAAGGGAGAAGGGGCAGAGAAGAAGGGAGATGAGGAGGAGGAGGGGGAAGAGGAGGAGGAGGAGGAGGAGGAGGAGGAGGAGGAGGAGTAGCGGTGTCGGAGGCAAAGTATAGGGAGAGGAGGAGGAGGTTAAGTTTGTGTCACGATTCTCGATAAAAAGAGAAGGATGGCTTTCGTTATTTTCTTCTCGCACTTCCATCCATTCTCCTCCTCCTCCTCCTCTTTTCTTTTCTTACCCTCTATGTGTGTTATAGTCTCTGATCTCCTTTTTTCTTTCCTGAGTTTTTCCTCCGTCTAAATTTCTCATTTTTTTCTCTCATTTTTCATTTTTTTTCTTTCCTAAATTTTTCCTCCGTCTAATTTTCTTTTTTTTTTCTCTCATTCTTCATTTATTTCTTTTTGTTTTATTTTTCTTGCGTGTGTTGAAGTCAAAAAAAGAGAATGTGATTTACAAGGAACAAAGAAAAAGAAAAAAAATGACGAGGTAAATATATCGCGAGTCAACACACACACACACACACACACACACACACACACACACACACACACACACACACACACACACACACACACACACACACACACACAGGTTTCTCCGCCCCCCCCCCCCCAACACACACACACCTAAACACGCCACCTCACCCATTTTTTGTCCCATATTCACCCATACCCATCCCAGCCTGCCCATTGACCCATCAGTTTCTCTTCCCCATTAGCCTACCCATCACCTTGCCCTTCCTCCCCTTCTCTCCCTCTCTCCTTGCCCCCAACAACCTTCCCAACTCATATTTCAAAGGGCGGGATGAGGGGCGAGAGGCTTGGTGTGAGGGATGAGGGAAGGGGTGGGGAAGGATGGGGAGGAGATGGGGAGGAGGTGAGGGAGATGGGCGGGGAAGGGTGTGGTTCTTATGTCGGGTTGCTTACGGAGGCTATTTCATCTCCCTTTTCTCCTCCTCCTCCTCCTCCTCCTCCTCCTCCTCCTCCTCCTGCTTCTGATCTTCCTCCTCCGCTCTTGCTACTCTCACTAAGTGCACCTAAGAGTAACACCTCCTCCTCCTCCTCCTCCTCCTCCTCCTCCTCCTCCACCTCCTCCTCCTTTTACCCACGTCTTTCTTCTACTCTTCCTCTCCAAAGACCTTTACTTCAACCCATCACCTTGCCCTTCCACCTCTTCCTCCTCTCCTTCTTCTCTTCCTCCTCTCGCTCTTTGCTACTCACAAAGTGCACCTAAGAGTAACACCTCACTCTCCTCTTCCTCCTCTTCCTCCTCCTCTTCGTCCTCTTTTCTTCCTCCTCCTCCTCCTCCTCCTCCTCTTCCTCTTCCACCCCATTCTTCATTGTCTCCCGCGTCCCCCATAACAAGGACACGGGAAGAGGAGGAGGAGGAGAGAAAACAGACAGAAGAGAAAAAAATAACAAGATGGCGGAATTAAAGAAGAAAAGACAGAACAGAAGAAAAATAAAATGGCATAGAAAATTAAGACGCAGGAAAATAGAAGAAGGGAAAGAAAAGAGAACTAGAAAAGAGAAAGAAAGAAGAAAGCAAGCAAGCAAAAAAATTAAATAAAAAAAAGTATCAATGTGAAGGAAGAAGAAGAAATGGAGAAAGTTGATAAAAGTAGAGATCATAAAGAGAGAGAGAGAGGGAGGAAGGAAGGGAGAGACTGATGGAAAAAAAGAGGTAGATAGGAGGAGGAGAGAAAAGGAAAAAGATAAAATGAAAAAATGGAAGCGAACCGAATAATATTAACGTAGATGGAGGAGGAAGAGGAAAATAAGAATAAAAAGAAAAGAAAAGGAAGAGATAAGGAAGAATGGGATGGTATATATAGAGAGGAAGGAGGCAGAGGACGAAATGAAGTTAATTAAGGAAAAATGAAAGACAAATGAAAAGGATTGTAGAAAAGTAGAGGAGGTAAAAGAGGAGGAAAAAGGAAGAAGGAAGGAAGAAGGTACGTGAAGGAGGAAAAAGAAAGAGTAGGAATTTGGAAGCAATGGAAATAGATGAAAGTAAAAACGTGGATGACCTACGAAAATGTAACTTACGCCAAAAGGAAAAAAAAGAAATGAAGGAAATGAATGAAAGTGAAAGAAAATGATGAGAGAGATGAATGAAGGAAGTGAATGGAAGAGAAGGAATTAAACAAGTGAGAAGGGGAATGACGAAAAAAAGTGAAGAAAATGAATGGAATTAGTGAAGTAGAAAGTAAAAGTGAAAGGAAGCGAAGAAAAAAGAAAGAAAAGGAGAAAAGAAGAGAGGAAGTATATGATTCAAAATAAAAGTTTGTGCCTGTACTTGACCTCAGCTTCGCCTACACCCCTCCCCCCTCTCCCCTTCCATCCCCCCCCGCCCCCCGCACCCCCCACATTCCCCCTCCAATCCCCGTCACGCCATGGTTCCTTGGTGGGGTGACACGGGAGGTCAGAGTGAGGGGCAGGCCGTCCTCCTCCTCCTCCTCCTCCTCCTTTTCCTCTTCCTCTTTTCGGTGATGCAGATTCATTATCAGAGGATGACAGGAAGACCATCTCATGCCTAAACCCTTTCTTATTTTTTTTATTCTTTGCTTTTCCTTCCGTTTTTTCTTCATTTTCTTCTGCATGTCTCTAATGTACTACAAATGTTCTTCTTTTTGCTTGTTCTCATCATCATCATTATCTTTCTATCTATCTATCTTGCTTTTATCTCCTCGTCTGTGTGTGTGTGTGTGTGTGTGTGTGTGTGTGTGTGTGTGTGTGTGTGTAAGTCCACTCTTGTGTGTATATATGTGTGTGTGTGTGTGCATGCTACCCTCCCCGCACACTTTCTCCATCACAAACAAATACACACACACACAAAAAAAAAAACACACACACACACACACACACACACACAAGCAAAACAAGCACCAAAACGGGTAGAGCCCCAAACACACACCCATATCCTCACGAATTTACGAGGTGCCGTCAGCAATTTGAAGGAGGGGGGTGAGGCAAGGAGGATACTGGGGGGGAGTAGGATGTTTGGGAGGGGGACTAGGATGGGAGGGTGTAGGACTCGCGTATCCTTCCCCTCGATCTGGACTCCCCGCGCTACTCCCGACGTGTTTATCGCCCTTATCACGAACCGCTCCTGTGTCTCGCGTTTCCCGGAGTGACGGCAGCTGCAGGGGCGCCGGCGGGAGGTACACGGCGGAAGCAGGAACGGAGAAAGAGTGAGGAAGAGAGAAGGCTTATAAACAGTGTAGCAAGCAGAGAAGGAGAATGACTGAGGAAAGAGAGAAGGCTTGAGTACATTGTAGCAATTGGAGAGGAAAAAAAAATAGTTTGGGAGTAAGAAAGAGAGAGAATAAGAGAAAAGATTTTAAGAACTGTTGAAAGCAGGATAGGACAGGGAGAAGATTGAAGGCATAAAAACAGTGTAGGAAGAAGGAAGAGGAGAGAGAGAGGGGGAGAGGAGAGGACTTAAAAATAGTGTAGATGAGTTGCGTGTTACTTGTTAAATGACGAAAGCAGGAAGGAAGGAAAATAATTAGAAAGAGAGAGGGCTTAAGAACAGTGTAGGAAGCAGAGGTGGAGAGAGAGAGAGAGGAAGAGAGAGGAGGCTTA
>NC_066536.1:15449162-15489162 GCF_024679095.1 Eriocheir sinensis
TGCAAAGGTCGTGTATATTCGCTTATTCTGGTAAATATCAACGTGTATTTTCGTAGCAATGTTCAAGGATTGGAAACAAAAACAAAAACAAAAAATCTACTCGTTATATAAGTTTCCACCATCTACGGCAACCAGTCACCTTCACCAGCACCATCCATCACTTCAACCGTTATACGAACCACAATACCAAAGTCATAGCCACGACCAGCAACCAAAAACCACCAGCACGACCATCACGACCGCCACCACAAAGTATCGAACTATTGATTAACACTGCCGAATTGAGACCAGCCAAAGATTTTACGTTAAGTTGCAGCGTATGAAGAACTGGACCCTGGATTCCGAGACTTTAAAGGCGCCGGTGATCAAATGCGGATGTAGGGAAAAAAGAAAAAAATACAAAATACTTGATAATTAACCTGAGAATGTGATCGATTAAGAATGAGAAAAATACGTTCAAAATTTTATTAGTTGTAAAGATATGAAGTGAATGAATAAATAAATGAAGAAATAAGTGGGAATTTGTATAACTAAGTAAATATTAAAGGTGTGAGTGAATATATGAATTAATAGGTAAATATATACATCAGTAAGTAAACATTTAAAGTATGAATGAAAAATGCGAATAAATACGTAAGAATATATACATAAAAAAAATCACATATAAAAAGCATGAATGACTACATGAAAGAATAAGTAAGAATTAATATAAATAAGTAAATGCCAAAAGTAACCCAAAATATATAAATTAAACAATGTATATAATAAAGTCACTATTTTTGCGGCTCGCCACCCTCCAATTAGCAAACGTTTTCAGTTCATGTTTTCCAGAAGTCGAGATTCCTGCGCCTGAACAATCTGGGGCTGTTATATATTTTTTTCTAAACATACAAAAAACGTGTGTGTATGTATGTATGTGTGTGTGTGTGTGTGTGTGTGTGTGTGTGTGTGTGTGTATTCCGGGCAAAATCTGTATTACATTTTCCCTGCGCACACACACACACACACACACACACACACACACACACACACACACACACACACACACACACACACACACACACAAACACTCACACACAAACATAACCTCCCCACCACCACCCAAACACATTTCCTCCTCCTCCTTCCCTTCCTCCGGGCGGGAACATAAAATAAGAAGCAGGATACGTGAAGCCCTTGCCCGGCCACCGCCCACTCGCCCGCCAGCGCCGCGCCCCGCACTGCCCGCCGCCCAGGACACGAAAAAGAATTCCTGAGCGACTGCACTAAATATCGCCCTCATCCCGCGGCGTTACCTGTTCCCCCTTCCCCGTGAGCGTCCCGGACAAGTTTATAGGAGAAGTTTCGCTCCTGTGATCACGAGGCAACACGAAAATATTGTTGCAGTACATCGACCAAAGGAACTCCACAACCCTCGACCCTCCATCACCCCCTCTCTCTCTGTCTGGCTGTCTCTTTCTCCTCCTCCTCCTTGTCCTCCTCTTTCTTTTCTTCTCTGCTGCCTCCTCCTTCTTCTTTTTCTTTCTTCCTCCGTCTTCCTCTTTTCCTTCTCCTCCTCAGTCTCTTCCTCTTCTCGTGATCCTCGTCCTCGTCTTCCTTCATGTCCTCCTCCTTGTCCTCTTCCTCCTCCTCCTCCTCTTTCTTTTCTTCTCTGCTGCCTACTACTTCTTCTTTTTCTTTCTTCCTCCGTCTTCCTCTTTTCCTTCTCCTCCTCAGTCTCGTGATCCTCGTCCTCGTCTTCCTTCATGTCCTCCTCCGTGTCCTCTTCCTCCTCCTCCTCTTTCTTTTCTTCTCTGTCGCCTCCTTCTTCTTTTTCTTTCTTCCTCCGTCTTCCTCTTTTCCTTCTCCTCCTCAATCTCTTCCTCTTCTCGTGATCCTCGTCCTCGTCTTCCTTCATGTCCTCCTCCTTGTCCGCCTCCTCCTCCTCCTCCTCTTTCTTCTCTGCTGCCTCCTACTTCTTCTTTTTCTTTCTTCCTCCGTCTTCCTCTTTTCCTTCTCCTCCTCAGTCTCTTCCTCCTCTCGTGATCCTCGTCCTCGTCTTCCTTCATGTCCTCCTCCTTGTCCTCTTCCTCCTCCTCCTCCTTCTCCTCCTCGTCTTTCTTTTCTGCCGTCTCCTTTTTTTCTTCCTCCTCCTCCCCCCCTTTTCCTACTTCTCCACCTCAGCCTCCTCCTTCATGTCCTCGTCCTCGTCCTCTTCCTCCTTCTTCTCCTCTTCCTCCCCTCGCCCTGCTCTGAGGCCGCCCGCTGCAAACATTGTTATTATTCGCGAGGCGTCCGTCATTATTACAGCTGATCATTACCCACATCAACACACACGAGGGACGTGCCCGCGGAGCCTCACTCACCAGCCTCTTCATGCGCGAGGGCCGACGCCAGGCACGCCAAAACAGCCCTTGGGAGGAGGCGACGCAGAGGCCCCGCAGCCCCACCCTCCGGAGCGCCTCGGAGGGAGTGAGCGGCGACCTGTTACATAAGACAAAGGCAGTTGCATCGCCGCCTCTCGTTAGTCGCCGTCAGACACTGCGAACTAACGGGAGCAGTTTGTGTGGAGTCCCGAACGTGATATCGGGTGAGGAGCGGCGGACCAAGGCTCGTTCCTGCCCCAAATTAGGAGAGGAAGTCCGGCATGACTGTGGCCCCGCCGGTGACCTTGGGGGCGCGAAAGGGTAAGGTCAGCGCCCGTTTGTTTAGGCGACGGATGTGCCGAGGGCGAGGGGTGAGCTGACGGGGGCGCTGAAGGGGCTTTTGTCACGCCAACACTCTCACGATGCCTCCCCCTCGCCTTTCTCCTTCCAACTCCCTCTTCCTCCTCTCCCTCCTTTCTCCTCCACGCCCCCGGTCTTTCCTTTCTTTGTTTGGAGCTTTCCCATCACTTCTTCCTTGTTTTTCCTCCCTTCCCTCTTGCTGTTCTTCTTCCTCTTTTCAGTTATCATATCCTTATCTCCTTTTCTTGTTCCTTTTGAAATTTTCCGTTCCCTCTTGCCTTTCTTCCTCTGCCTTAAGTTTTCCTCCTATCCCTGTTTTGCTTATTTTCCTTTCCAGGTTTTTCATCTTTCCATGCCTTTCCTCCTCCTCCTTCTTCCAGTTATCTTATACTCCCTCGCTTTTCTTTCTCTCTTTTCCAGATTTTCCATTTCTCTTTGATTTTCGTCCTCTTCTGGTTTTCCTATCCCTATATATTTTTCTTCCTCCTTTTCCAGTTTTGTTTTCACTCATTTTTTTCCTTTTTTTCAGCTTTTCCATCCCTCCTATCACTTTTCTTTTCCTTGCTGTTCCATCCTTTTTCCATCCCTTTTCTTCTCTCCTTGCTTTTCATTTCCCTTTTCCAGATTGTATACACTCTTTGTCTTTCTTCTTCATCTTCCAGCCTTCCCTTGCCTTCCTCGTTCTCCTCTTCTTCCTGTATACTCAAGCCTCCCCTTCCCCTCCCTTCATTCTCCTCGTCTTCTCCTCCCTTCCTTTGTTCGTCTATCCATCAATCCTTTCGGTCTGTCTCTCTTTTTTCAGTGACAGTTAAGTTTATTTTTTTCAACTGCAGTCTTTCTTCTTTCTTTCCGTTAGATATATCAATTTTACTGTCTTCCTTTGCTTCCATATCCAATATATCTTTTAACTCTGCCACTATTTATTTCAGTCACAATGCAGAGTACAATTTCTATTATATATATCGTACGTTCTCTTCTTCTTTTAACTCCTTGTATTAATTTGTCTTCCTGTTATCTCATCCTTCCATCTCTTTCTCTCTCTCTTCCACCTCGCCTTCGTTTGCCTTCCCCTTACTTTCTGTCTCTCCTTTCATCTGTCTTTCCGAACCGCATAATCGCCGCCGCTCCCTCCCTCTCTCCCGCTGCTCCTGCCCCGTCCTCCCAGCGCCTGTCTGTCAGTACGTCACCATCTGTCCACAGTGACGTCAGTTCAATGATTTATCTAACTGTCCGCGTGTCTGTCTCTGTCTATCCGTCTGTCCGTGGATCTGACGAATGAGCGAGGGTTAGAGAGAGAGAGAGAGAGAGAGAGAGAGAGAGAGAGAGAGAGAGAGAGAGAGAGAGAGAGAGAGAGAGAGAGAGAGAGAGAGAGAGAGAGAGAGAGAGAGATTACGTGGCAGGGGAAGCGAGCACTCACCTGGTGGCCGTGAGTGGCAGGTGAGGCTTATCTGCGCAGGTGTGTCTGTCGC
The DNA here is from genome assembly GCF_024679095.1 of Eriocheir sinensis. Taxonomy (NCBI): domain Eukaryota; kingdom Metazoa; phylum Arthropoda; class Malacostraca; order Decapoda; family Varunidae; genus Eriocheir; species Eriocheir sinensis. The sequence continues at coordinate 15,453,337 of NC_066536.1, forward strand.
TGGCCAAGGCGAATTATCCCCAAACAATGGATCTGATGCTGGTACGCCCTTTCTCTCTCTCTCTCCTACACTCTGTTTTATCTGTTTTTTTCACTAATTCTAACTTTTTCATTTCATTTTCTTGTCCTTTTCCTCTTTAGTAGTAACTTTTTATATGGTGTGTAAATCTCTCTCTCTCTCTCTCTCTCTCTCTCTCTCTCTCTCTCTCCTGCGTTTCCAGTTTACCCCTCTTGTCTTCCTACACGCCGTTGTATCTATTCCTTCATTAATTTTAACCTTTGTATTTGTTATCCTGTTCGTTTCTTCTTTTAAGCTTTCATTTTACTTTTTTAATATAATTTCTTAAGGATAGAAGCATGTATGAATTTTTTTTTTTCAGCTATCTGCTTCCCGTTTTGCTGTTTGTATCTGTCTGTCTTTTATGTATTTCTGTCTTTGTCTATTTCTTTATATAATTGTGCTCTCTTTCTCTAACTCTTTTCTTTATATATGTATCTGTGCTATCTCTCCCTCTTTTTTGTATACATTTCTGGTCTCTCTTCCTGTCTCTCTCTCTCTCTCTCTCTCTCTCTCTCTCTCTCTCTCTCTCTCTCTCTCTCAAGAAGATCGGTCACGGGGCGCCACAGTCACCACACAAAGCACGCGACCCTTTAAATGAACCCTTGACCCCACGCGTGGAGAATCTCGCCAGGTTAATTACTCGTGTGTGAGTGTGTGTGTGTGTGTGTGTGTGTGTGTGTGTGTGTACCCCTTTAGTCATTTTCTCTCTCTTTTTTTTCTCTCACCTGTGTAGTAATGAGAAAGGAAAGTGCAGGTGCGAAGGTGTTGTAACTATGTGGTGTTTTTGTTTTCGCTTTTTAAATATCTGTTGTTGTTTTTTGCGTTTTAAATGTGGTGCTCTCTCTCTCTCTCTCTCTCTTGCTCTGGTTTATTTCTGCTCCATTTTCTTCCATTTCTTCTAATTCTACTTTTCTAAGCTTTCATTAATTCACAAGACAACACTTTATAGGCCTAGTGTCTTGTCCTAGATTTTTTTTCATTTCTTTTGCATTTTCTGAGATGTCTTTTTCACTTTTACTATTGTTTTATTACCATTTGTTTGTCTCGTGTGTAGTATTATTTTTTTGTCTTTCTTCAACTCGAATATATGGACAGGGACTTTACTTAACTTTTAAATGTTATCTTCTTTCTTGTTTATTGGTATTTTCTTCTTTTTTCTTCTTCTACGTGCCAAGGGTCATGCGTTAGACTCGTTAGTGCTCTCTCTCTCTCTCTCTCTCTCTCTCTCTCTCTCTCTCTCTCTCTCTCTCTCTCTCTCTCTCTCTCTCTCTCTCAGATCGGTGGACAACATATATTTTCTTGATCGTTCAAGTATTTTCTTCCATTTTTTTCACTTCTTAAATTTACGACAAAATGTGGTTGCTCTAGATGCCAAGTCTCCAATCAAGGGCTGCAGGCGGCTAATATACAACGTTTACTTTTGTTTATTGTATTTACTTATTTACTTATTCTTCTCTACTTGTCTCTCTGTTTTGTGTACGTTCTTCTTCGTCTCATGTTCACTTAAAGCTTTCCAAACATCGCTGACTATTATTGCAGACGACTTTTTTTCTCCCTAACCGCAAATAAGACACACACACACACACACACACACACACACACACACACACACACACACACACACACACACACACACAGTCATGCAGAAATGTAATAATGTACCTCGTATTTACCTTCCCCTCCTCCATACTCTCCCTCCCCCTCACAGTCCTTCCCTCCCTTCCTCCCTTCCTCCCTCCGTCCCTTCCATCCCTTCCCTTATTGTTCAAAGACATGGAAAACTCGCACACGGAATCCTGTTAACTAAGAATATTAATGAGGGGGATGAAGGAAGGAGAGAGAGGGGGGAGGAGGATGCAAAGGAGTGAGGGAGAGAGAAGGATGAGGAAAGGATGGAGGGAGAGAGAGAGAGAAGAGAATGAGAGGGAGAAAAAAGAGGGAAGGAAGGGGAGGTAAAGAGATTGGCGAAGGCACACACACACACACACACACACACACACACACACACACACACACACACACACACACACACACACACACACATTTCCGAAGACTCGATGCGCAGTTGTTGGTAAATTACTGATAAATCTCTCTCTCTCTCTCTCTCTCTCTCTCTCTCTCTCTCTCTCTCTCTCTCTCTCTCTCTCTCTCTCTCTCTCTCTCTCTCTCTCTCTCTCTTGACCTTGCCTGCAGACACTCCCGGCCACTGCTTTGATTAACTTTGGAGAAATAATGATGATAATGCGTTATTTTATTTTCCAGGGAGATAATGTTGCATAGAAGAGGGAGGAGGAGGAGGAGGAGGAGGAGGAGGAGGAGGAAGATGGAAGGAGACAGGGAGTTATAATTTGTGAATCCAGGTGGAGAGAAGGATGGGGGGAGAGGAGGGAGAGAGGGAGGAAGGGAGGAAAGTAAGGAGGGAGGGAGGGAGAGCTATTTCTGTATTTGGTGTTTAGTGGAGAGGGTGGTGAGGTGATGGAGGAGGAGGAGGAGGAGGAGGAGGTAGAGGAGGAGGAGGAGGAGGGGGAGGAGGGAGGAGCCAGACTTATTTATTTCCACCTGGAGGAAGGAGGAATAATCAAAGTTACACGGTGAAGGAGGAGGAGAAGGAGGAGGAGGAGGAGGAGGAGGAGGAGGAGGAGGAGGTGTAGCGGGAGGTGAGAAGAGGGAAAAAAAAAGGAAGAAAAAACTCGACAAGATTAGGGAAGGAGGAAAACAAGAAAAGGCGCGTAAATATCGAAGAAGAAGGAGAAGAAGAAAAGAAGAAAATGCATATACGAAGAAAATAGAAGTGAAAAGAAGAAAGTAAAAAAAACTGGAGGAACGGGGAGAAGACAGAGAGAAATTCAAGACAGTATATACCAAGGAAAACAAAACGAAAGAAAAGTGAAGAAAATGATATAGTATGAAGGAAAATAGAAAAAATAACCAAGGAAAATGAAGAAAAGTATATACGAAGAAACACGAAAAGAACCGGAGTGCGAAGGAGAGTGATAGAAAAAGAAGGAAAAAAAACGAAGGACGAAGAAGGAAACGAAGAACAGTAAGAAAGAAATAGAAAAAGGAAATGACGGAAGGATGGGAGGCAGAAGGATACGAAGGACGGGCAGGAAGGGCGAAGGAAAAAACGAGAGGAAGGAGGAAAGGAAGGAGGAATGGAAGGAAAGAAGGAAGAAAGGAAGGAAGGAAGAAAGAAAATACGAATGGAAGAAAGGGATGAATGAAAGGAAGGGAGAATGGAAGGAAGGAAGAAAGGAAAGAAGAAAGGAAGAAGGGAACGAAATACGGATGGAACAAAGGAAAGAATGATGGGAAGGAAGAACAGAGGGAAGAAAGGAAAGGAGGAGGAAGGAGGGAAGGAAACAAAGATGGAAGGAAAAAAAAATGACAAAGTAAAAAAAAGAAAAAACAAAACAAAACAAAGTGGGAAAATAAAGGTACATAATAAAGAAAGAAGAACACTTATATATCCCACATACACAAAAAAAATATCATCCCACAGAAAAATATAAAAAAAATCCCAGCGACTCATCACCACCACCACAACCACCACACCTTCACCTAATCACTAAAACACACACACAACACACCTTCAACGCCGCCGCCTCCCATTGGCACACGAGACACGTCCATAGAACACACTCCCGTAATTACCTGACATTAATCGCCTTGCCCTTCCTACCTGCGCCGCGCCCTCACTCCACGTAAGTGAGAGGCGGGAAACACCTGTCGGGAAATGGGAACACCAGGAAACGGCAGGTGAGAACAGGTGTAAAGGGCGATGCTCCAGGTACTGATGACAAGTTGGCGTATTAGGGAGGGAGGAAGGGAAGGAAGAGGAGAGAGGAGGAGAGAGGAGAGAGAGAGAGAGAGAGAGAGAGAGAGAGAGAGAGAGAGAGAGAGAGAGAGAGAGAGAGAGAGAGAGAGAGAGAGAGAGAGAGAGAGAGAGAGAGAGAGAGAGAGAGAGAGAGAGAGAGAGAGAGAGAGAGAGAGAGAGAGAGAGAGAGAGAAACAAACAAACAAACAAACAAACAAACACACACACACACACACACACACACACACACACACACACACACACACACACACACACACACACACACACACACACACACACACACACACGTGTCCGCCCCCCCACAAACACGCACACACACGCCCCCCCTTCCCCCAGCACAAACACAAATACTCCCCTCCCACACACAAACACACACACACCGCAAACTGACACTGATGAGGAGTCCCAAATTGATGACCTTTACTAACACAGCAATTTCTATATAAAAAAATAAATAAAATGATGCCATTCCTTTACATTTAAGTATTTTGATGCGAATAGGCACTTTATCTTATGTCGAAAATGATGAGGAAGCCGGTCCTGGCCTCAAATCAACGCTCCGGGCAATTTTAACGGAGTTAGAGGGTATAGCCCAACCACAAAACAATGAAATGCAACACAATACAATGAATTGGAATACAGTTCAATGAAATGCAACACAATACAATGAAATGCAACATAATCTAATGAAATGCAACACAATACAATGAAATGCAACACAATACAATGAAATGCAACATAATCTAATGAAATGCAACACAATACAATGAAATGCAACACAATACAATGAAATGCAACATAATCTAATGAAATGGAACACAAAACAATGAAATGCAACACAATACAATGAAATGCAACATAATCTAATGAAATGCAACACAATACAATGAAATGCAACATAATCTAATGAAATGCAACACAATACAATGAAATGCAACACAATACAATGAAATGCAACACAAAACAATGAAATGGAACACAAAACAATGAAATGGAACATAAAACAATGAAATGCAACACAATACAATGAAATGCAACACAAAACAATGAAATGGAACACAAAACAATGAAATGCAACACAATACAATGAAATGCAACACAAAACAATGAAATGGAACACAAAACAATGAAATGGAACACAAACCAATGAAAAGCAACACTATACAATGAAATGCAACAGAAAACAATGAAATGGAACACAAAACAATGAAATGCAACACAATACAATGAAATGCAACAGAATACAATGAGATGCAACACAAAACAATGAAATGGAACACAAAACAATGAAATGCAACACAATACAATGAAATGCAACAGAATACAATGAGATGCAACACAGAACAATGAAATGCAACACAAAACAATGAAATGGAACACAAAACAATGAAAAGCAAGTCATTATAATGATATGCAACACAAAACATTGAAATCCAACACAATACAATGAAGTGCAACACAATACAATGGTCTGCAAAACAAAACAATGAAATGCAACACAATACAATGAATTGCAACACAATAGAATGGAATGCAGCACAAAACAATGAAATGGAACACAATACAATGAAATCCATCACAATACAATGAAATCCAACACAATACAGTGACCCCCGCCCCCTTTACTAACAAATCATGCATATCTGTCCCAAAACACACAAGGTCAATCGCTATAGCCCTCGCCAAGCCAAGCCAAGGTGTTTTCGCGAACGTCAAACGAAAGTAGTGCAGCAGAGGCGCCTTGCTTAATGTGTATATCGGTGTGTCTCCCTTTGTTTTTTGTTTCTTTTTTACAAGAAAGGTGACAGCTCAAGGGCACAAAAAACAGGAAACAATAGAAAAAAGCCCGCTACTCGCTGCTCCATAAAAAGAATCCAAAGAGGTGGCCGAAAGAGGAAAGAAAAAGGAAAGAGGAAAGGAAAGTGCTTTAGTGTGTTCCAATGAGACGCACATATTAGGGAAACGAAAAAAAAAAAGAAGAAAAAAACACACACATCCTTGGACTAATATCTAAGCGTTCATAGCACCCGATTTTCTCTTTTTTTCTCGATCCTGTTTTTAGATTATTGGGTGAGGGTTTTATCGGGGAGAGTCTGGTATGTGGAGCGTCGATAATCACAGCTTTCGCTCTCTCCTAACTGACAACTAAGTTTTTTTTTTTTTAAGCTCAGTAGACAACAATTAGAACAAAATATGCACAGTTTTCTCTCTCTCTCTCTCTCTCTCTCTCTCTCTCTCTCTCTCTCTCTCTCTTGTGCCGGTTTTTTTTCTTCAAGCAAACTTTTTACAATTAGTTTAAAGCGCACCTTAAAATTTTCTCATAGTAACTAACTTCTTTCTCCATGTTTCTGTTTTTTTCTTTTCTTTCAACTTCAACTCAGCATCGTCTTCCTCTCTATAATCGTCCCGTCTCAGGTTCTCTCTTCATTTATTAACATCGCATCTATCTCTTTTTCGTCAGTTTCTTCCTTTCTTCCTTCCTTTCCTTCCATACTTCCCTCTAATCTCTCTCTTTTCTTTTCTTTTTCTTTGTTTGGGAGTTTTTTCCTTTTCTTATCCCCCTCTGTCACGATAAAGCCTTCATTCATTTCCAGTCGCCCAACGTCCTAAGTTTTTTTCTTCTTCATACAAACATGCCATCTATACACCGTTCTATACACTATCATCACCTTTATCTGTTCATTCTTTTCCACGTATTCTTTTTATTTTACTTTTTTCCTTCTTTTCTCAATTTCGATTTCTTCTTTTATTTCCCTAATCACTCGAGCTACTGACAAGCCTTTTTTTTCATACCTTCTCATCTACCTACGATACCATTAAGGAATTTTCAAAGCTAATAAAGTTATCATCTATTTGGACACCATTTAATTTTTTTTTTAACTTGACCATTTCAGCGCCTGTCATGACCTTCTCTGCCTTAATCCCTGTACTGGGGTCGGCCGCTCTTGTATGCTGTCTCCAGTAACTTCTGGCCTCTGCATTCACTTCGTCCAGACTCAGCTGCATCACATCTCTCAAATCCGTCCCTCCATTTAAATCTCTGTCTTCCTCTCGGTCTTCTCCTGATGGCATGACAATTTCATCTCATCCGGGCAATCAACCGTTTCAGCGTCTCACAAGGAATCTCACCTCCAAGATCCCATTTTTCGGGTTACTAATTAAGGCTGTAGTAGTTGCTTTTTCTATGCCACAGTTGTCAGCAGCATTCAGAGAGCAACAACAGATTTCTACTTGGGTCTTTGGTACTCCCCCAACATGCTGAGTCTCTGCCGCCTCGTGAATTCTTGTACTCCTTCAGAACGTGTTACCAGGAGTTTGTCAGGATCGAGGGGGCAGCAACAGCAAGGTGACCAAGCTTTTGTTATCAACCTTAACTCACACACCCCACCGCCACTCCTCCACACACGCACACACAGGTATACACACGACCTCAAACACAGCTAGCCTTACCCTCCCTCCGGCCAAACACAGACACATAAACAGACAAACAGACACACGCACAATGTATTCCTCCTCGCTCCTCTTAACTTGCCTTCAGCACCTCCTCCTGACTGGCCTCCTTGTCCTGTTATCTCTCCTACTTCCTTCTCTCTTTCCTTCCTTCCTTCCTATCTTTCTCTTACTTCACTCGTTTCCTTTCCTGGTTCTTCCTTTTCCCTCCCGTGTTGATTTGTTCCTACTCTTCTTGTTCATTTCATTCTTCTCCTTCTTCCTTTTTTTCTTTCGTTCTTCCTTCGCTCCTTTCCTTTCCTGCTCCTCCATTTCTTTTTCCAGTGTTGATTTGTTCATACTCTTCTTGTTCTTGTTCATTTCCTACTCCTTTTCCTCCTCCTCGTTCTCTTCCTGGTCAATTTGTCTCCTCCTGGCTTTTCTTCCTCGTCTTCCTCTTCCTCCTCCTCCTCCTCCTCTTCCTTAAAGTAATTTGCTCCATTCCTTGTACTGGCTCATTGTTTCAGTCCTTATATATCTCTCCTCCTTCTCCTCCTCCTCCTAATCTTCCTCCTCTTCTCCCCTCCTTTCTCTCTTGACTGGTTTTGTCGCTTCTTCCTTCAAGCGGTTTTAATTCCTTCTTCTCTCACTCTGTCCCTCCTTCCTACTGTTTCTTGCCACTTCGATTTCCTTCTTCTCTCCCTCACTGTGCTAATTTTCTCTTTCCTTCCCTCTGTTACTTCTTCTGTACGTTTATTTTCATATTACTGTACTTCCCCTCCTCCTCCTCCTCCTCCTCCTCCTCATTCTGGTCGCACAAGTTTACTCCTTCTCTCTCCTTCCTCCTCTTCCTTCTTCTCCATCTGGTCACATTAACTTGCTTCTACTCTCCCTCCTTCACCTCCACGTCATGTTCTCCTTTTGGTCATGTTAACTTGCTCCCTCTTCCTCTTCCTCCTCCTTTACCTCCACTCTTCCTCTCGTAACACCTGTGCTTCTACCATTCCTACTGCTCCTCCTCCTCCTACTGCAGCAACTACTACAACTTCTCCTTTCCCTTCCTCCTCCTCCTCCTCCTCGTTCTTGCTCGGGAGTCAATTTTAAACGTGGAATTGGCCTAATGGCACGAGGGGAGGCCAGCCAGAAGCCCCAGCAAGGCCCGGCGTCCCTTTGTTCCCCAGCGGTGTGTGTGGCTGTATTTGGAAGTCTCGTGAGGCGTCCGTCTTGCCGCGGCTGTTCAGGAAGATCGAGATTACTGAAGTGCAAGATTGTCTTCCTCTCTGTGCGTGTTGGCTCGGGAGGTGGTTCGGGTGGATGGAAGGTTTGGGAAGGTAATGGTGTTGTGTTTGCCTGTGATTGTGTGTGTAGGGGGGAGGAGGAATGAAGGGGGGGGATTAGTGCGTGTGTGTGTGCGTGTGTGTGGGTGTTTGTGGGGAGGAAGGTGGATAAATAAGTATATGGTGTGTGTGAGTGGGCGTTCGATGAGGGTTGTTCTGGTGTGTGTGTGTGTGTGTGTGTGTGTGTGTGTGTGTGTGTGTGTGTTAGTGGTTTTCCTTGGGTCCGGTTTGCTTATTTATTCACTTATATATATCTATCAGTTCCTTTATCTTACTCCTTGACTTATTTTCCTGATTTATTCCTCGCTCGTCAAGTTTCCATCCGCTGTGACCAAGACGGACAGGGAAAATTTTACAGAGGAGATGAAACTATATGAAAATGAGGTAAATACTACGCGCCAATAAGATATATATACTTAATAAAATCCTTCAACTTTCAATGCATACAAAACAGAGCAGATAAAAAAGAAATAATGAAGAGATAAAGTGAATAGTCAAATGCAATAACAAGAACAGTAGCAGAGGAGAAAATTGACAAAGAGAAAAAAAAATAGACGGAATAAAGAAGTGTGAAGAAGAAGAAAAATAAACATAACACAAAAAAATTACGTAAAAAAATAAATTAGTGTAGGAATTAGGAAACGAAAGAAACGGGAAGGAGAGTGAAGGAAGGAAGGAAGGAAGGAAGGCTATGAAAGAAGGAAGAAAGAGAAGGAAGGAAAGAGAAGGTGTGGCTGCGAAGGAGAAGAGGAGAGAAAGGAGGGAAGAGGAGGAGGAGGAGGAGGAAGAAAAGGAGGTGCGCGCAAGAAGAAGAGGAGGAGGAGGAAAAGAAAACGGAAGTGTGTGGAAAGAGGAGTGAAGGATGATGAATGAGAGAGAGAGAGAGAGAGAGAGAGAGAGAGAGAGAGAGAGAGAGAGAGAGAGAGAGAGAGAGAGAGAGAGAGAGAGAGAGAGAGAGAGAGAGAGAGAGAGAGAGAGAGAGAGAGAGAGAGAGAGAGAGAGAGAGAGAGAGAGAGAGAGAGAGAGAACAGGATGAAAAGGAGATAAGTAAAATTGATGCAAAGGCAAAATAGTAAAGAAGAAGAAGAGGAGGAGGAGGAGGAGGAGGAGGAGGAGGAGGAGGGGGAAAAGGAGGAAGAAGAGGTGAAGACACGATAACAAAAAAAAAAAAAAGAAATAATGAAATAGGGATGCAAAAAGGAGGAAGAGGAAGAGGAAGAAAAGGAAAGAAAAACAATGAGAGGAAGAGGAGGAGGAAGAGCAAAGGAACGGAGGGAACACGGATGAGAGGAGGAAGAAAGAAAATGAGAAAAGGGACGAGTGAGAGGAGGAAGAGGAGGAGGAGGAGGAGGAGGAGGAGGAGGAGGAGGAGGAGGAGGAGGAGGAAGATCGAAGGAGTGAAGGGAACAGGTATGAGAGGAGGAGGAAGAAAGAGAAGGAGGAAAGGGGCGGAGGAGGGGGACGTTGTGTGCTGTGCAAATACGTGTCGAAAATTTTTACAGTCTGCTAAGGAGATGTACACAAACAGGAGGGAGGGAGGGAGGGAGGAAGGGAGGGAGGAAGGGAGGGTTCGGGGCAGCAGACATTCTCGGCCCTGAGGTGATAATTAATACAGGTGAGAGTCGGGCAGGTGTGCATGAAAGGTGTGCCCACTTTATCGCCATCCTTACTTTTACTTTTATTATTATTATTACTGTTATTATTGTTATCATTATTACTACTACTACTACTACTACTACTACTACTACTATTTATATATTGATTTGATTCTGTAAAGCCGAACACAATTTTGGTTTCACTTGTGTAATCTCCCTTCTATCTTATTTTTCTACCTTTATGTTCATTAGGATCTTTCATTTACTCTGATCTATATACCAGCTCTCGAAAAGTAAATATTAAGTGCTACCTCTCGATCAATAACTCTGAAGAACCTCCTTTTGGAACCTCTGATTGTATTTGAACTAACTATACACAACTTCTTACTCTGGTTCATTCATTCACTGCCCTATTAGTAAGCCAATCGATCTATATAGCAACTCTCAAAAACTAGACATACAGTACCACTTTTCGATCAGTAACTCTGTAGAGCCTCCTTTTGGAACCTCTGATTAAATTTGAACAAACTACACAACTGCTTGCTCTGGTTCATTCATTCACTGCTCCTTTAGTAACCCAGTCGATCTATATAGCGGCTCTCGAAAACTAAATATCAAGCACTTCGTTCCTATGAATATATCTGAAGCCTTCTATTGTAACCTCTGATTGTACGCGTTTGAACTAACTACACAACTGCCTACTCGGACTCATTCATTCACCGGCCCATTAGTAAACCAGTTTTTGCCTATCTTCTTCTTGAACCTGAATCGATCCAACTTGTACCCATTGATACGGAACCTAACCTCTTTTTTTTCTCTCTGTGTATAAGTCCTTTATTGACATCTCTATCGCTAATACTTTTGACCAAGCTGAATAGTTTGATCAGGTTAGGTTCTTATCATCTTCCTCCACTTTTTGCTAATCTCTCTTGTCCCTGAACGCTCTCCCTATGCTTCCTTCCTCCCCCTTCGCTTTTCCTCACGACCTCATACCTGATACCATTTCTTTATAGACACAACCTCAACAATACCGACGGAACTTCAGGCCCAAACAAACACAAAGACAAGCAAACAAACACAAATAAACACGAAACACACATACACAAACTGCATGAACTAAGGGAATAGAAGAAGTAAAGAATAAGGAAGAAGAGAAAAGAAGAAGGGGAAGTACAATCATCAAGAAGGAGATGGTTGGTGATGGGACGAATGGGAGAAAAGGGTGGAAAAGAGGAAGAAGAGGGAGGAAGTATAAAAGAAAAAGTAAAAAAGTAAAATATGAAAGTAAAGAGACATAGGAAAAAAAAGATCAAGAAAAGAACCACCTCAACAACGCAAAAAAAAAAAAAAGATACAAAAACGAGAAAAAAAAGGAGTTAAAAAAATAAAGATATACTCAATCTCCTTCTGCTCCTCCCTCAAGCGGCGGCAGCGAATCTCTAAACTCAAAATTCTTACAAGAACGCGAAGCTGCTGCCGGCGGATAGCGGAGGAGCAATAAATCGAGACTCACCTTTGCTCGTGTCACCTGAGGAGCCGCCGCGCAGGTAAGGCAGACAGACACACCTTATCTCCACACACACACACACACACACACACACACACACCTGCACACCTGGCCAGACTATGAGCAGGTGCGCAGGAGACGATAAAGGAGTTGTGAGAGAGGGAGGCTGGAGGGAGAGAGTAAAAATAGATAGAAAAATATAAATAGAGAGATGAGGAAGGAAAAATAGAAACAAAGGGAGGGACATGAAGGACTTTAAGAGTATGAAAATAGAAAGAGTAGAGGGATAAAACTAGGATAATAATAATAGGATTGAAGAAAAGGGAAATACCTAAAGGAGAAGAGAGGAGAAGGGAAGGTAGAGAGGAAAACAAAATAAAAAGAAAATGGAAAACGACAAGTGGTAATGGAGGAGTAATTAAGGGAACAGAAAGAAGGAATAAGAATAAAGAGAATGGAAGAAGAAGAAAAAAGAAAAGGGAGGGAAAGTATGATCAAGATGGAGAAGGCTTGTGATGGAACGGAGAACAGAAGGGAGGGAGGGAGGAAACAGGAAAGAGGAGGAGGAGAAAATGATTAGAAGGAAGAGGATGAAGAGGAGAGGAGGAGGATAAGTGGAGGTAAAACATAAAGAAAACGAATATGAAGCAAAAGAAAAGGAGGAGGAAGAGGAGGAGGAAACAGGGAAGACGAGGAGGAGAAAATGATTAGGAGGAAGAGGATGAAGATGAGAGGATAAGAGGAGGATAAGAAGGTGGTAAAACATAAAGAGGACGAATACGAATGAAGCAAAAGAATAGAAGTAGGAGGAGGAAACTTTGATAAATCGATGTAACAAGAAAATAGAACTAAAGATAAACAATAATACAAAAAAAAAACACAAGAAGAAGATCAGTACGGGAAACAAGGGAGACAGGAAACTTTGATAAATCGATGTAACAAGAAAATAGAACTAAAGATAAACAATAATACAAAAAAAAAACACAAGAAGAAGATCAGAGAGAGAGAGAGAGAGAGAGAGAGAGAGAGAGAGAGATAGAGAGAGAGAGAGAGAGAGAGAGAGAGAGAGAGAGAGAGAGAGAGAGAGAGGGAGAGAGAGAGAGAGAGAGAGAGAGAGAGAGAGAGAGAGAGAGAGAGAGAGAGAGAGAGGAGTCCCACCAACACGTGCCTCATTTGTCACCTGGCGAAGAGATAATCCCGACAGGTGAGTTGCAGGCAAATTATCCCCTCTTCTCGTGCCCGTATCTGTGGCATAATTAAACCAGGTAATTACAGGGGCTCGTACATAACCATTATCCCCCTCGTGCTTGCTGATTACGTTTATTTCTGGATTTATTCACCGCTTACCTCTATCAGTTCTTGGGTTCTGAGTGATCACCGGTGTTGGGAGGGCAGGTGAGGAGGGAGAGAGATAGAGGGTGGGAGGGATGCAGGGAGGAAATGGAATGTGTTGGTTGATAGTTTGGGATGACATGGGGGTAGATGGATGATTGGGATGGAGAGGAAGAGGGGGAGGGGAAGGATGGAGAGGGGGAGGAAGGGGAAGGGAAGGAAGGGGAGGATAGGGGAGGGGAAGGAAGGGGAGGGGAAGATAAGGAAGGGGAAGGGAGTGGAAGGGAAGGGAAGGAAAGAGGAGGGGAGCGGAGAAGGGAAGGAAGGAGAGGAAAGAAAATGGATAGGGATGGAAGGGGAAGGAGAGGGGAAAGGAAGGAAAGGAAGGAAGGAAGCAAGGGGATTGATGATAAAGGAAAGGGTGGATATTATTGGCTAATGCAAGAGTTGTGGAGAGGGTTAAGTGGAAGTGTGTGAGAGAGATATGGAGTGTATCAGGCATTAAAAATAATATAAAACAAATAGAGTAGCGTAAATCATAACTTCCATTCAGTTCCACAAATAAACAACAGCGCCACACATAAATTTTGTCTCTGTAGGAACAGCGATTAGCGGGCTTTTATTTACACCTTTTTTTTTTGGCCTTGAGCTGTTTCTTTAGCTGTAAAAAAACAACAACAACAGAAAACCCACACAAGTACAAGCAAAAAAATAACAACAAAAAATAATAAAAACACACACACACATATAAAACACCCCTCCACTTCTCTCTCCCACACACACATATAAACACCATCCACCCCTCCTTCCACATCCCCCCAAACCACACCTCACCTTACCCTCTCCCTCCCACCCTCCCACCCCCCACCTCCTCCTCCTCCACCACCACGCCCACAACCTCCCTGAGTAAATATCACACACAATCGTCGATCCTCCACCTTTAATGACCGCGCCAAAGGTGTTATTACGGCGGGTGTGGATCCGTTAGTCATTTGTTTGAGACTTGACTTGCTTTACGAGGCGGGGCGAGATTTACAGGACGTATTGCATTGAACACGCCATAATTCAACGCCTGGTGGTCTGCGTTTTACTTTCCTGGTGATGGTTGTGGGAGTGGTGTTTGTGGTAGTGGTGGTTGCAGAGGTGGTGGTGGTGGTGGTGGTAGTGGTGGTGTTGTTGTGGTGGTGGTGGTGATTATCTTCCAGCAAATGAAGTTTCGTAAAGTGAATTTTGAGAACGAAAAAGTGAGGTAAATAAAAATGAAGATAGCTGGAAATGAAAAAAATAGAGAAATCAATATAACAAGATAACATACGAGTGAAAGAATTAAAAAAAAAGATAAGGATAACAGCTGAATGAAAGATGGCATAGATAGTTATGAATGAGAAAAGGATCAAAGATAAGGATAATAAATGAAAGAAAGAAGGACTAAAGAGTTATAAATGATAGAAGGAATAGAGATAAGAATAAGAAAATAAATAAAAAAGGAAGAAAGAAACGAAGAAGCAAAACAAAGGACTGAATGCATGTGACAACGAATAACAAAATAAAATAAATCAAATAAGGAGGAGGAGGGAAAAAAAAAGGAAAATGTGTGAAGAACAGAAGGACACCAAATGCATGAGGAAAGGAGAACAAAAAAAGACAAAAGGATGAAGACCACAAAGGAGGGTTGCCTGGAGACTTAAAGGAAAAAAAAAAAGATCAACGTGAAGCAGAATAAGAAAGAAAAGTAACATACGGCGAGTCATTTGCATAAAACTGTCGAAGATTTAAAGTTGCCCAAGAATAAGAGAGTGGGCGCACAGGGAGTAAAATAAAATAGAATAGAAGAAAATAATAATAACATGCATGAAATTCGCCCATACTATCAAGTTAACACATCTCTCTCTCTCTCTCTCTCTCTCATACGAGCAAAAAACACACCAATGATCCTTTTATTTCGATGCATTAACGAAAAGAAAACAAGAAAATATAAATACTAGCCAGAAAACGCCTCTGATCTTAATAGCAAATAAAGAAAATCAGAAAACAAAGAAAACAAAGCAAGAGGGTGATAAACGAGGGAAAGTAGAAAGAAAATAAAATAAAAAAGTGTATGGGAGAAGATAGAGAGAAAAAAATTGAGAAAGAGGAAGAATAAAGAAAATAAGGATGGACCGGAAGTGTCGTGAAGGGAAGTAACGAAAGAAAGTAAGAGAAGGTGATAGAGATGACAGATGGGGAGAAGGAAGGAAGGGAGGGATTTAAAGAGAGGAGAAGGAACGGAGGGAAGGGAAGGAGAAAAGGAAGGGAGAAAAAAAGAAGGAGGAAAGTAAAGAGGATGAAGAAATAAATGGAGAACACAAAAGATAGGAGGAGAAAGACTGGAACGCAAAATTTAATGTGAAGGAATAAATAAATAAATATATATAACTGAAAAATAGGTGGAAAGGTAAAAATGGGGTAAAGGAAGAACGTTACTGGTAGCGGAATATACCGATGAACATGAAGAGTAGAAAAATTAAACAAAAATAAAGTGAAAAAAACGAGTAATCATTAAGGAAAGAAAAGAAAAGGAGGAAGAAATAGAGATTGAAAAAGATACAGTAAAGAAAAATGGAAAAAGAACTGGAGATGATAAACGGTGAATGACGGGAAGGAAAATAATCACGTATGAAATGAAAAACAATTTAAGAATCGAGCGAAAGGAAGTGAAATAACAGACGGGAGACAGAGAAGGGTATAAAAAAAAAGATGAGGGCGTGAGAACCACCGAAACAGACTTGGAAAAAAAAAAGGATATTATCAAAAGAGACGATGGGAAAGAAGAGAGAGAGAAGAGGGAGAAACAAATGATGGAGACAGTGAAAAATCGGAGAGAGGAAAAGACAGGGTAAAGGAAAACAAAGGTGAGAGGGAGAGATAGCGAGAGGAAGAAAGGAACAAAAAAGAGACGGAGTAGATAAAGATTTGAGACAGAGAGAATAAGAAAAAAAAGCTGAGAAGAAAACTAATGATTGGGGAATTACAGTGGACGAAAAAAATGGAAGAAGAAAACAAAGAACAAGTAATGAAGTAATAGAAACATAGAAGGAAAGAAGAGATTGAATAGGAAATAAGGAGGAAAATGAAGACAGGTTGGGAGAATAATGTAAATAAAAAATGTGATATAGAAAAAAGAAGAAGAAAGGAAAGTTAACTGCAAAAATAAATGTAAGGAAGACAGAACGTAAGAAGAAGAGGAAGATAAAAGGAGGTAGAAAAATAAGGAGAAAATGTGAAAAGAAGAAGTGTAAAGGCGAAAAGGAGAAGGAACGTATAGGAGAAAAGAAAGAGTAAATGAAATAACAAACGAAGAAGAAGAAAGGGATGATGAAAGAGGGAAAAGAGGAGCAAATAATAAGGTAAAGATAATAGAAAAAAATGAAAAATGCCGAAGAAAAGGAGGAAAGAATGAATGGAAGAAGAAAAGGAGAGAGGAGAAAAAAAGAATGGCAATGAAGAAAAGGAGGAATTAATGGAAGTAGGAGAGACTGGAAAGAGAAAAGTAAAGAGGACGAAGAAACAAATGGAGAGCACTAAAGAAAAAAAAGAATATAGGATAACAAAGAAATGATGAAAGAAGGAATGGAGGGAAGACGGGAAGGAAGGGAGAAAAGAAGAGGAAGAGGATAGTAAAGAGGATGAAGAAACAAATGAAGAACACGAAAGAAGAAAAAAATAGGTTAAGAAAAGAAAGAAGGAAAGAAGGAATAGAGAGAAGGAAAGAAGAAAGTGAGATGAGAAGGGAAGGAGAGAAGGAAGGAGAAAAAGAAGAGAAGGAGTAAAGAAAAGAGGGTGAAGAAACAAATGAAAAGCAAAAAAGAAGAAAAAAATAGGTTAAAATGAAATGAGGAAAGAAGGAACAGAAGGAAGGAGGGAAGAATGGAGAAGAGAAGAAGGGAAGAAAGGGAGAAAAAGAGGAGAAGCAGTAAAGTAAAGAGGGTGAAGAAACAAATGGCGAGCAATAGGTTGAGAAAGAAATGAGGAAAGAGGGAAGGAGGGAAGGAGATCCTGTTGGGGCGAAGTGCTCCTGTTTACCTTCTGTCTCCAGTGCTTGGCCACACCCGTTTGGACAACAGTGTGTGTGTGTGTGTGTGTGTGTGTGTGTGTGTGTGTGTGTGTGTGTGTGTGTGTGTGTGTGTGTGTGTGTGTGTGTGAGTGTGTGTGTATACCCTTAGGCCTGGCGGGTGGCAATGATCAAAGATAAAGAATTGAAAAAGTTGGAATTGTCATCGTTATCATCGTTACACACACACACACACACACACACACACACACACACACACACACACACACACACACACACGTAGGCCCCCCCTCCCTCACCCCCCCCCTCCACACACACACATTCACAGCAATCTCAACTGAATTTAATTTACCACTTTTTTGCTCCGAGTTTTGACAGCTTTCGCAAATTTTGGACGAAGTAAAACGCGAAGACAAACAATGAGAACATTACTTACTATTCAGCGCCAGGCTCACACGCGCCTCGGAGTGCCCATAAAAAGCTCTCACGTTGACGCGGTAACCAGGCGCCCCAACAGCCTGCTAATCTTCCCTCAGCGCAATAAACAATCACATAACTCATAAACAACTATCGCGATAAAAACTCCTGCAGCCTGAATACGATAGTTGTCAATGAGGAGCGTTTAAAGGTTATAATTCATGTCCAGAGTGTTCATTAGAGAGAAGGCCTTTACTGAATGACTAAAAGTGGTTATATTTAATTTGAGCTAGTGAAGTGAGGTTATTGAACAGCATATTTACACTTATATGAAAAGCGCGAATGACGGAAGGTGTTACATCCGTTTGAGAGGCAATATATATGATTTATGTGTGCGTAACGACTAGTAGGTTAGGTTAAGGAAGAGACAGCTTAAGATACGGATAAAAAGTACCTATAAACGAAAACATACGGCTGGAATTCACTCAGATTGCGATTCCTGGTTGAAAAAAATAGTTTGATGAACGTAGAATGTATGTATAGAGGCCGCAAAGCTCAGCTGGTTTAGCTAAATGAACAGTAAGCTTCAAATAAAGATGAAATATATTGAAATGTAGAAGTAAAACATAGGAGGAACTTAATTTGACTGGCCTTCTACCTATAATGTGCAATAATGCTGAAAATCTAACGAATACATAAAAGTGGTCAAGTTATTATATGACCTTCGCTCACGCAGGAACTGAGGCAGAAATCTTCAACGCTATGAAAATCCATGACGTTACTAAACACTGTAAATAAGTAAAATGTGCTGCTTCGTAAGAGAGCTTGGAGCAGACCTTGATAAAGTTATAATTCTCGAATGAAAAAAATCAGACGCCATGAAAAAGACATTAAATAAATCATTGCTCACTAGGGGGCCATGCGCTACTGAATAAAAAAGTATATTGATGATGGCTTGAGGGTCACCGTGGCTTGAACGAGGCAGTGGACATGTAAAGGCTGGAGACAAAAAACATAAACGATAAAAAAAAAACAGTAAAACACCAACAAATCCATCACTTCTCATTGGGGGCTACAAGCTGCTGTATAAAGAAGTATATTGATGATGGCTTGAGGGCAGACGTGGCTTAAACGAGGCAGTGGACATGTGAAGGCTGGAGACAAACATCAACAATAAAAAAAAGTAAAACACCAACAAATACATACCAGGAATCAAACAACGATAACAGAAACTTCAAGAAAATAAAACAAAGTTATTATTATCCCCATTTTATGAAGAGAATTATTATTGTTATTATTATTATTATAAAAATTATCATATCATTATAGACATAATTACTATTACTATCTAAAAATCAGCCTCTTTGTCACATTATCAAAATCATATCATCAAGTTCCCTCTTATCAGCGTCTCCTTCTCCTGCATCTTCTATTATTCTTATCCTCCTCCTCCTCCTCCTCCACCTCTTCCTCACCACCACCACCACCAGCGCCACGTCAGATCTTTATCAGGAAGCAACGCACTAAACAAAATCTAACACCATTATACACTACAACGAAGTCTCCGCTCTGTCTTCCTGCGAGTGAAGGTATACAACAAGAGGAGAAGGAGGAGGAAGCACTGAGACCTGGGAAACATGGAAGGGCAGGCAGGCAATGAACACACTATTGACTCATAACGAAACTTCCTGCTCTAGTGATTTCGGTTGGTCCTGTTAAACGCTCACTTGCTAGATCCTCACATCAACTAGTTCCAAAGGCCAAAAAGGAGATCAATCGGGTTATAATGAGCGTTTTATGTGGGTCATGGTACAGAAGAAGGGTCAAACTACCACTAGGGTCCAAAAACTACCCATGGAAAGACCCAGAACCCCTATGAAGGCCTTGGCAAGTGTGTGTTTGAGCGACGAAATGATTAATGATACGGGTCTTAATATGCTCGACAGTCACTTGTATATGCCGGCAGATCTTATGACAACACCACCTCGGTACGCACGCTCAGTTTCGGTACTCCAGACGCAACGAAGTGAAGGTCGATGTGATTTTTAAAGGAGTTGATGGTTTTCGTACTTACTGCTTTTGCGGGAAGGTTGTTGTAGTGGCGGATGATGATGATGAGGATGATGGTGATGATGTGGAGGAGAAGTAAAACGAGAGACCGAGAGAGAGCGAGAGAGAGAGAGAGAGAGAGAGAGAGAGAGAGAGAGAGAGAGAGAGAGAGAGAGAGAGAGAGAGAGAGAGAGAGAGAGAGAGAGAGAGAGAGAGAGAGAGAGAGAGAGAGAGAGAGAGAGAGAGAGAGAGAGAGAGAGAGAGAGAGAGAGAGAGAGAGACCCTTGCCTAACACAGAATGGGCGGACGCATTTCCCTTTTCCTTCCCAAAGATGAAATAAAACTGGTTGTCTCGGAGGTGTTTTGCTTGCTTCCATGCAGCCACCGGTCACTGGAGGAGGAAGAGGAGGAGGAGGAGGAGGAGAAGGAGGAAGAGGAGGAGGAGGAGGAAGAATAACAAGAAAGGCGTAGAAGGAGGAGAAAGATAAGGAGTAGGAGGAAGATCAGATAAGGACACAATAGAATAATCTCGGTAGCTTAATCAGACTCACTTTTTGAATTAGAAGATAAGGAACAGAAGGAGGAGGAGGAACAAGAGGGAGAGTAGGAAGGAGAGAGGGAGGGAGGGGGAAGAGGAGGAGGAGGAGAATACAATGGAAAATAAGAAGGAGGCTATAAGGAACAACACGGTAGGAAGAAATGAAGAAGGAAAAAACAGAGGCGCATGCAGAATCAAGCGGATCAGATGGCGGGTCATGAAGAAGCTGGAGAAGGAAAAGTATTAATAGGAGAATCAGAAGCCAGGTGGAGAACAAAAGGGAAACAAACAATGGAGTTGAAACATTTATGAGGACTCGCAGCAGGTTCAGAAAAATCAGGTATATGGAGGAGGAGGAAGAAGCGGAAGAAATGGAGGGAAAGAAAAATAGGAAAGTGAGATTGAAGATTATAAAGGAAGGGGAGATGAAATAAGATCGGGTATTTGGGAGGAAGAGACGTAGGGAATGAAAAGAAAGAAAAGGAGGAACGTGAGATAGAAGAATGCCTAAAAAGATACCTGAAGATAGAGTATAAAGTAAGAGAAAGTAAAATTTTATAATAAGTTGACAGGACGAAAGATAATCAGGAACGAAACATTTGAGGGACTAGAAAAAAAATCACATATCTCAAAGAAACAACTACTGCAAACTTGGCCCACGAAAAAGGAATCAAGAAAGATAAAAGAAATGGGTCTGAGTGCTTTTGGTAAACAAGTCATGAACAGAAGCCTGCCACTCCTCCTGAAGACAAAGAAGTACAAACAGTTTATCCCGCCAGACCTAACAAACGGCTCAGAAACTTGGTGCCTCAGAAGATATCCACAAAGAAAGCTAAGAGGCACACACACACAGAGGAACGCAACGAAAGATGCCGGGTATAACATAGAGAGACAAGCAGCAAGCATCACGGGCAAAGATTGAAGATATACTAATGACGATTAAGAATAAGAAGCAGACTCGAGCAGGTCATATCGTGCGTATAACTGATAACAGATGGACAGCCGATCTAATAGAGAGGCCACTCAGAAATTGTTGGGGTCAGGGGGATGTAGGCTTGGGCGAGTCGTATCATGCCTAGAACAGATAAGAGATGACAGGCGAAGCAACAGACAGGCAACTCGGGAATTGTAGAGACCAGGGCAGACGGAGAAGATAACGTGGCGGAGGAATGAAGTTAGCGCATTTCCCGGAGCTGGATAGAGTACACTAACCTCAGACATAAAGAGGGAGAGGTGGAGAACGCTGAGGAAGGTTCTTGATCGATATTGTTACAGACGACTTTGGATCTCACATCAGCTATTTCCTCAGGCCAAAAAGGAGATCAGTCGGGTTCTTATAAGTGTTTTTTTAGGGTCATGGTACAGAAGAAGGATCAGACTGCCATCAGGGTCATAAAAGTACCCCTGGAAATGCCACAAACTCCTAGGAAAGCCTTGTCAAATATGTGCTTGAGCCCCCGAAATGTTTAAGAATACGACTCGTTTTTTCCTTACGGTGAGCAATGGATAATGGTTATAATGATGATGATGATGATGATGATGATGATGATGATGAAAAACTGACATCCCAAAGTAAAGAAGAGCTAGAAATACGGCCATAAATGCGTCTCCAAATTTCACTAACCTAACCTAACAACAAGCAAGAAAAAACCAGCAAAAATAATCAACAAACTGCGGAAACTTCACACCAGGAATAATAAAGCTAAGAAAGCAAAACGACTGAAATGGCAGCAACAACATCAGCAGCAGGGGCATCAGAGGGCATAAAAGAAGCGAGGAAAGAGTCGGGTTCAATCCTTTATGGTGTCTTGTTACCGCTTCGGATCCCTTCCTGGGCTGTCACACAAGATATCAACAGGGCTGGGTTTACAGGGCTTCCCGTGGCTAACAACTCTCCTCCTCCTCCTCCTCCTCCTCGAACTCCTCCTCCTCCTCCTCCTCCTCGCCCATCTCCTCCTCCTCCTCCTCTCCTAACTCCTACTCCTCCTCTCCCACCTCCTCCTCTGTGCCTACTTCTTTTTCTCCTCATTCTCCACACACTTCTCCTCTTCCTATTCTCTCCTACATATACTCCTATTTCTCCTCCTTCTCCACCTCCTCTTTCTCCATTTCCCTCATTCCTCCTCCTCCTCCTCTCCCACCTCCTACTATTTCTCCTCATTCTCCACCTCCTCTTCTTCTTCTTCTTCTTCTTCCTCTTCCTCCTCCTCCTCCTCCTCCCCTCCAGACGCTTTCGAAGGACCAGTCGCCGATGTTGAGGGAATTCACGGCTGATTTAACGAGGAGGGAGCATCGTTAACACACCAGGACGTCAGTGAGTGTGTGAGTATGTGTGTGTGTGTGTGTGTGTGTGTGTGTGTGTGTGTGTGTGTGTGTGTGTGTGTCTCTCTCTCTCTCTCACTAACTCGTTACTTCCTTCTCCATCTTCACTTAGCGATCTGATCACGTCCTCCTCCTCCTCCTACTCCTACTCCTCCTCCTCCTCCTCCTCCTCCTCGTCCCATCTCACGTCCGGAACTCGATGGTGACGGATCATACACGTAAAAGGCGGTTAATGAGCGGTCAAACGTGTTCCTCTAACGATTAGCGGCTCCGCACCTTCACCTTGATGAGCTTACCTGGCCGGAGTGAAGGAAGGTGACGCGGAGGGGGGAGACAGGATGCGAAAAAAGAAAAAAAAAAAAGAAAAGGTAAGGAATTGCTGGGGGTGGGAAGTGATGGAAAAAATTGTTGATGAAGTCTTAGGGTGGAAAAAAACAACAACGAGAAACGAATAGATACGAGATGCAAAAAAAGAAAAAAAATAGGCACAAGATGAGAAAAAAAGAAAAAAAAATGTACAGGATGCAAAAAGAAAAAAAAAGGAAAGTTATCGATTTGTTGAAGGAAGGAAATGATGGAAAAATTTGTTGATGAAGTTTTCGGTTGGAAAAAAAAAAGAGAAAAGATACAAGATGAAAAAAGAAAGAAAAAAAGGCACAGGATGAAAAGAAAAAAAAGAAAAGGAGCAGGATACAAGAAAAAAAGGTTAGGAATTGCTGGAGGAGAGAAATGGTGGAAATATTTGTTGATGATGTCTTGTGATGGAAAGAGGGATGAAATTATTGAGTTTTAAATGTTGGGTGTGTGTGTAGGTGTATGTGTGTGTGTGTGTGTGTGTGTGTGTGTGTGTGTGTGTGTGTGTGTGTATTTTCCTCCCACGCCTTTCCCATCCTTCCCTGCCTCCTTTCTTTCCCTCCTCCTCCTCCACCTTTTTCATCTCTTATTTTTCCTTCTCACACTTCTTCCCTCCTCCTCCTCCTCCTCCTGTTTTCCTTGGCGATTTTTCCTTCGGTTGTGTGAAGAGAGAGAGAGAGAGAGAGAGAGAGAGAGAGAGAGAGAGAGAGAGAGTTATAGACCGTTCTGCTTTAACTGTATTTTTGAAGCCGTCCATGATTCTCTCTCTCTCAAGGGTAATAGCGTGGCAGCTCAACCTGTCCACACATTCAAGTTTACCTCTGTCATTAGCGTGAAGGACGACTCCCAGGCCAGGTACTCTCTCTCTTCTCTTTTCCTTCCTCCTCTCCCACCTCCAGTCTCCATTCCTTTTCTTCCTTTCTCTCTCTTTTTCCTCTTGTCTCTCCTCCTTTTCTTTCCTTTCCTCCCGTCCCTCCCTTTCTCTCCTCTATTACAGGCTTAAAATACTGGAAATAATAACAAAGATACAAGTACCAAACACGATAATCAACACTAATTACGTCAACTTAACAAAACATCTTCATACCCTCTAAGCAATCAATCTCTTCTTCACTTTTCCTCGTGTTTTTGTCAATCTTTTCAACCTTTTTCTTCATCATTCCCCTTCTATTTCTCGCTACTCTTCCCCGGCTCTTTTTTAGCCCTCCCCTTCATCCCTCAGCTGCCTCAATTTAACCACAAGCAGCTGTCCTTTCCGTGTATTGTGTGGCCGCGGGCTGTCACGGGCTGTTCTGTGTGGCTGACTGACTGAATACCTCCCTGAATGACTGCCTGTGTGGGTTACTGCCTGAATAACTGACTGCGTATATTGCTAGCTGACTGACTGATTGCGTATATTGCTAGCTGACTGACTGACTGACTGGTTGCATGACTGACTGACTGACTGATTGACTAGTTCACCCGCTAACCTGACACCACTAGAGCGAGTTCTGCCTGGTGGTGCTAATGATGATGATGATGGTGATATTCTTCCACTCACCTGCAAAGAAATATAAAAATGTTGTTTTACTTAGTTGTGGAAGCAGTTGGTATTATTATTATTATTATTATTATTATTATTATTATTATTATTATTATTATTATTATTATTATTATTTACCTCATTTTTTCAACATGTTCTTTTATATCTTTCTTTCGCATTTTTATCTTCTTTTTTTCTTCCTCTCCTCTCTCCCTTCTCTTTTCTCCTTTCCTATCTTTCTTTCCTCTGTCCCTCCTTCCTTCTTCTCTCTCTCTCTCTCTCTCGGGCAGTCAATGGTACACCTAACTCACTCGTGTCTCCGAAAGGCTAATTGGCTAATGGTTCTCCAGGTGATTCTAATTACACACTCAAACATCACCTGTCACCTCTCTCTCTCTCTCTGTGTGTGTGTGTCTTGATGCACATGGATGAGCTTGGTATCTGTTTCTCTGTCTGTATGTCTGTTTTTGAGGGAGATTTCAATGTTAAAAGAATTTTGTGAACATAACATATTTAAGACTCTCTCTCTCTCTCTCTCTCTCGTAACACCGACTGCTCAAAAGAACTTATATGGATCATCTTTCACTTCTCTCTTTTCTTCTTTTACTGTTTTTCTTTTTTATAATTCTACCCACTTTCATTCTTCTGGATCGATCAGCTTTATTTTTACCATTTTTTCCTATCCTCAATTCTTTCCAATCACCTTCCATTATTTCACATTTTTCTTTTTCTAACATGTTTCTTCGCGGTTTACTCCAAATTGAAATTCATCCATCTATTAATTAACTTTTCTTCTATTTTTTCAACTCCAATTTTTCATTCTCTTTTTCCTTTTTTCGTCCTTCTTGTATTTAATTCATTTTACAATATGTCACTTTGTTTCTATTTCCTCTTCTTATTCTTCATTCGCCACCTACTTATACACCTTTCCATATACTATTATTTTCCCTTTTACTTTCCTCCACTTTCTTCCTCTCCCTCTCTTCCTCTCCCACTTTTTCAACACTTAATACTTTCCATGTTCTTCCTAATTTTCTCGACTCTCATTCCCACTAAACATTTCTCCTTCCTCCTCTTCTTTCTCCCCCTTTTCATCCCTTCTTTCAACTCCTACTTCTTTTTCTCATTCCCACCAAATATTTCTTCTTTTCCTTTTCTCTCTCTCCTCCTCCACTTCCTTCTCCTCCTTATGCTCTTCCGTGGCTATTACAATACACGCCGCGGCCATCTGACTTCAACACGGAATTAGTAATCTCACGGAACATTATCTCCGTGTTGGGCAGTGGCGCGTGACGGTCAGGGTGCGTGACGGGAGGAGCCTGTGAGTGACGCAAGCCTGTGACGGTGTGTGTGTGTGGGGGGGGGTCATATGTGTAGTTGAATGAAAGGTTTACAAAGGAGCGAAAGAAAATGGAAAGAAGGGGATGAGTAAGGAAGGGAAAGAAAAGGAAGGAAAGGAAAGGGAAGGAAGGGAAGGAAAAGGAAAGGAAAGGAAGGGAAGGGAAGGAAAGGGATGGGATGGGAAAGGAAAAGAAAGGAAAGGAAAGTGAAGGAGAGAGAAGTTAATAAAAGGAAAAGAAAGGAACAGTAAGAGAAGATAATTTCGGAAGGGAAGGAAAGTCAAGGAAAGAGAAAGTACGTTATGAAAAGGAAAAAAAGGAAAATAACGTGAAAAAAGAAAAAAATGGGAGACAAGGGAAAAACCGGAACGGAAGGAAAGGAAACGAAAGGAAAAGATGGAAAGGAAAGAGATAGAGAGGGAAATGAGAGGAAGGGGAGAGAAAAGATGAGGTTTTGGAGGTTAAAAAAGGTGGGAAACGGTAGAAAAAAAAATGAGCGAAAGAAAGAAAGAAATGGGAAACAGAAGGGAGAAACTGGAACGGAAGGAAAGGAAACGAAAGGAAAAGATGGAATGAAAAGAGAGAGGGGTATGAGAGGAAGGGGAGAGAAAAGATGAGGTTTTGGAGGTTAAAAAAGGTGGGAAACGGTAGAAAAAAATGAGGGAAAGAAAGAAATGGGAAACAGAAGGGGGAAACGGGAACGGAAGGGAAGGGAACGAAAGGAAAAGATGGAAAGGAAAGAGATAGAGAGGGAAATGAGAGGAAGGGGAGAGAAAAGATGAGGTTTTGGAGGTTAAAAAAGGTGGGGAACGGTAGAAAAAAATGAGGGAAAGAAAGAAATGGGAAACAGAAAGGGGAAACGGGAACGGAAGGGAAGGAAACGAAAGGAAAAGATGGAAAGGAAAGAGATAGAGAGGGAAATGAGAGGAAGGGGAGAGGAAAGATGATGACATTTTGGAGGTTAAAAGGGTGGGAAAAGGTGGTGGAAGAGATGAGTCACGGCTTTACGCAAACGAAAATTCAATGTTATATCCATTACGCACGAAGGTATACGCAAAAAAAAAAGGAAAGTGAAACGGAAAGAAAAAAAAACTTATATATTCACATGTGCCTGGTCCGTGAAACAGGCAAACAAAAAAAAATGTTTGACGTTAGTTCCAAAATTGTTCAAGGAAATAGAGGCGGGGAGGGATTAATTCGGAAAGATGGAAATGATAACGTGAATATATCTGAAGGCTTTGAAGGCGCGTGTGTGTGTGTGTGTGTGTGTGTGTGTGTGTGTGTGTGTGTGTGTGTGTGTGTGTGTGTGTGTTTGAGTGGATGAGTGGGAATAAGTTAAAATGATACACATGATTGAAGGGGAAGGATGGAGGAAGAGGAGGAGGAGGAGTAGGAGGAGGAGGAGGAGGAGGAAAAGAAGAAAAAGTTAAAGGTAGGGTAGTAAAGGAATAAAAGCAGAGTGTAAAGAAAGGGAAAGTGGAGTTAAAGGGAAGGAAGGGAATGTCTGGATGTCAGGTAAAGGGAGACAGAATTAATGAAGGGAAGGGAAAGGAAGGGAGGGAAAGGGAAGGGAAAGGAAGAACAGAGATGTGAGGGGAAAGGAAAGAAATGGAGAGGAAAGGAAGAGATGGAAAAGCATGCAAAAAAAGGAAAGGAAGGGAAGGCAATGAAAGGTAAGGAAAAGGAAGGAGAGTAAAGAAACCATAAATTAAAAAAAAGGAAAGTAGAGAGTTAAGCGAATGGGGAAAAAATGAAGGGATAAAAAAATAAGGAAAGGGGAGGAAAGGAAAGAGGTAGACATGGAGGTGCAGTGAAGAAGGGCGGGTGAGCAAAGTTCGACGAGCATAAGTTTAATGGGGGGGGAGGGAGGATGAGGGGGGGGGGGGCGTAAGGGAGAGGAGGGGCTGTCCAGGTGTATTTGTATTGTTACCTGGCTGACCGGAAGTGGAGGGGGCCCAACTTACCAATACCGGAAGACACTTTACCTATGTGCTCTCTCTCTCTCTCTCTCTCTCTCTCTCTCTCTCTCCTTTATCTGTCTATCTATCTATCAGTTTTTCTATCTCAATCTGTCTGTCTATTTATCTGGGTGCCTGTCTGTCTTTCTATCTGTCTGCCTGTGTACCTATCCATCCGCCTGTCTGTCTGTCTGTCTTGTCTCTCGTTTTGTCTATCTTACTGTCAGCCTATCATTTCAGCTTCAAAGGCGGCGCCGGGAGTGGAGAAGCAAGGGCGTGGGCGAGGCGTGAGTGGACGAGGGTGGAGCCGGGCGTGGGTGGATCGAAGAGTGAGTGAGGCGTGGGCGAGAGCGTGGGTGTGGGTGTGGTGTGTAGTGGGTGGGGTAAGGAGTGGGTGGAGTAAGTCACGGGTGGGTGGATGAGAGGGTGAGTGGATGACAGCCTCGAGGTGGGTGCAGGAAGCGTGACGAATTTAGGTGTCGGGAGGTAATGCATCTCAGGTGGAGGGAGGTGGAGGAGGAGGTAGAGGAGGAGGTAGTGAAGGAAGACGAGGAGGAGGTAGTGGAGGAAGACGAGGAAGAGGAAGAGGAGGAAGATGAGAAGAGATTGGAAGAAAAGTTGGAGGAGGAGGAGAAAAAAATAGGAGGAGAAAAAGAAAGAAAAGAAACATGGATAAGAAGAGGAGAATGAAGACAACGAAGAAAAGAACAAAAAGAGAAAAAAAATCAGAAACTGTGCAAATAATACCTATAAAAACAATTGGGGAGTCAAACATTCAGGGGAGTGCATATTAGACGTAACACCAGCGCCGCGTCAAGAAGGACACGGGTTCGCGTCCCTCCCGCCGCCCCAAGCTGGGATTTTTCAGTCACCGCCGAGACTACCGAGATACTGTCCTGAAGATCACCTACCAACCCGGCCTCTAGATTCTCTCTCTAAAAGATATGATCAAAGATGAACTCCAGGGGGCATCATGAGGCAAGCAATATGGCGCCACTATAAACACGCCTGCACTATAACGGGCTTGGGGACGACCATCAGGCCCCACCAAGAAAGCCTACCAACGCCACAGGCAGAAACGTAAGAAAAAAGGAGAAAGAACAATTAAAAGGACACAGAAAAGAGGACGAGAACGAAAGAATGGAGGAGGAGGAGGAGGAGGAGGAGGAGGAGGAGGAGGAGGAGGAGTAAGAGGAGAAAAAGTAGGTAATCCAAGGACAAGAAAAAGACAGGCGGAGACTCTAAGAAGATAATGAGATAGGTACAAGATTATCGATATTTTTTCCATCATTTCAACACTGCTTCTTTTCACCTACAATGCACTTCGGTCTGCCTCATTGTACTACTTATTACCTGTATCCCGCCCACCTGACCCTACCTGTGTGTGTGTGTGTGTGTGTGTGTGTGTGCACCTGGCCTCTATAACAATACCCTGCCTCTGCCCTCTCAATTTCTATTCAGTTTCACATTAATTTATTGCGGCAAAATACTGCTTTCTCTCTCTCTCTCTCTCTCGTTGTATAAGAAAGAACAGGAGAGTTAGCGATGAGAGACGAGAGAGAGGAAAGGAGGCATGGAGGAAAGCGGATAAGAAAATAATAATGATGAGAGAGAAAAGAAAGATAGAGAAACGAGAAACGAGGAGATTGTAAAGACTAGAAAGGAAGAAAAAAGTGGAAAAATTGAAAAAGTGAAGGAGGGAAAGAGAAAAAGAGTGAGAGGAACTGAGAAAAGACAGATTAAAACAAATAAACATATACAATTCTTTGCTATCTATCTATCTCTCTACTTTTCCAGAATTAGTAAGGAGAAAGGAAGAAAAAAGTGGAAAAATTGAAAAAGTGAAGGAGGGAAAAAGAAAAAGAATGAGAGGAACTGAGAAAAGACAGATTAAAACAAATAAACTTAAAATTCTTTGCTATCTCTCTACTTTTCCAGAATTAGTTAGAAGTCTACTTGTACATGAAAAAAAAGGACCTTGAGCATAAATTGTTAACAAGACCAAAGCAGCAATAACAACAAACAACAAACGAGAACAACAACAATTACAAACGTCCTTAACGGTATTGGTCAGATCTTTTTTGTTGTTGTTGCTAATCAATAATTAAGACGAGGCGTTAATCCAGTCGTTTGCATGTAGATCGTGTTGGCTTTGTTTGTTTGTTTGTGTGTTTGTTTTTGAGTCGCGTTGCACAAGTTTTATTTTTGGAGATTACGAAATTGAGTTGCTGAGAAAAGTCCCGCAATACACACACACACACACACACACACACACACACACACACACACACACACACACACATTACTCTCTCTCTCTCTCTCTCTCTCTCTCTCAAACAAGTTCTTAAATACACTTCTATTCTAAATTTCTTCTTGCAATCATTCCTCCTTCATCTCGTTTTTGTTTTCTTTTTAGGGTAACTTTTGCATTCTTCTTCCCTTTCTCCCACAACACTAGACTCCCTCTTTTTTTCCTCACAATATATAATGGCTTCCTGGTTACATATTCCTTTTAATCTGCCTCTTTCAAGTGGCAAAAAACACCCTCATCTACAGTCTATTCCTTGATCCTATTTCCTATTTCCTTTTTTAACACTAACAAGACCTTCAATAAAAACTCTTCATATTTTTTTTACCCTTTAAGCGAACACTGCTACACGTCCTTATTCGGCTCCTCCTGTACTACCCACGGCAAGCAAAAAGTCTCTTCCTAGTGAGTAAGGAACACCTGGGCAAGTAATCTTTCGTATTTTTTTTTCAGTCGAACGTTTTTTTGCTTCTACAAGAGTTATATTTTTTTCTTCTCATATCAGTGGTGTGTAAACGATTATATTATACCGTATTATTAGTGAATGGTTTGTTAAACTTTTATTACCTTTGAAGCAATTGAAAAAAGTCATATCTTTTTATTGCTGGCTCATATATCACAGCGTTATTTATTTGTATATGATCGTGTTTTTTCTAACTCTTTACATACAAACTAAACCTCCAGTCTCTTATTTTTTTCCCCCTTGAATGGCATTTAAACGAACTGTTAAACTTTTCGCTACTCTGTCATTATCCCCAATGGAAAACAACCACAAATAAGACTCTTCCTTGACAATTATTCCTTTTGCAGACTGCAACAGACGCACTTCTTTCAATTACAGCTCTTTTATCAGGCAGTGGGGCGGCTGTCTCCGCCCCTTTGTTACTTCTTCCTTACGACGGCAATAACCAGTGCACGGGGAGGCGGCACCGCGGCTCTCCTCAGCGGTTAAATAAATCCTCGTGTCCCGACGCCCATTTAGCCTGAACACTTTTTGCCGCGGCACAGGTGGGCATTATTACAGGTGTGGAGATTGAGCACCTGGCCAGCGTTCTATTGTCTGATTAAATGCAAAAAGAGAGAAAAAAAGTGAATATATTTCGTAAGTGAGAATGTCTTTTGTGTTTTCTTACTATTATTATTATCTTGTTTTACCACAATTTGGTCACTCTTATTCTTGTGAGACGGCAAGGCAGACACATGTTGCTTGGGTGAGTGTTTATATGCGTGACGTCATGGCCGACACACGCGGCAGAGGTTCCTTTTATAGCAGTCATCTGATGGCAGACACACACCGCATGATGGAGCTTATAAGTAATGAAGAAAAGAAGAGAGAGTTAGGAAAAGTACATAGCTGGGGAACACTACGACTATGTTAGAGGAATAGACGGACGCGCACACCCACCCACACAGCCACGTCCACACACACACACACACACACACACACACACACACACACACACACACAAACATACCCAGGACGCACCCATCATCCCACACCCACCTACCCGCCCACCTTCACCAGCACCCTCCCCCTCTCCCCCCCTTACCCCCCCTGAACTAAGAAAACATAATGAATAAATTAGGAACGAAAATCTACATGATAAATGGCTTCTAAGTGTAAGCTGCGGACGAGGTAAATTAATGCTCTCGATTATTTTTTATCTATTCTATCTATCTATCCATCTACCTATCCGCTACTCTCTTATCCTTCCTCATACTTTATCGTTTATCCACTTCTCTTATTAGCATACCTCTCGCTTCTAGTTAACCTCAAGATCGTTATCTCTATATATATTTAAGTGTTTGATATTTATTTATTTCGTTTTGGGTGAATTTCTGTTTTTCTATGGTTAGTTTTGAGAGTGGTCGGTAATAAGTTCTTTAATTAGTGAGTGAGTGAGTGAGTCGTAAGGCTGTCAGTGTGTGTGTGTGTGTGTGTGTGTGTGTGTGTGTGTGTGTGTGTGTGAGAGAGAGAGAGAGATAGTGAGTGTTTAAATTATAGTTCCTTGATAATATCTGTCTAATTACTCCATTCAGCAGCCTTCATACGCTATCGTAAACAAAAAAGAAAAAAAAATAGGAATCCAAGGCGAAATCATGGCGTTGGTTTAATATCGTACAAAATATTACACTGTTCGCTGATGGCTAACTTACTACGTGCATTTTTTCATTAATTTCTTATCTAATTACGTGCTCGAGGAGACTGTAAACTACATCTTCAACACAATATAAAAAAAAACATGTAATTTCTGGATTTTGAAATTTATTGATACATTAATTTAAACTTTCGTAAAAAAAATCTACTTGCAAAAACGAAAAAAATAAACACACACACACACACACACACACACACACACACACACACACACACACACACACACACACACACACACACACACACACACACACACACACACACTTCCTGCACCACATCCTCCTGATAACGAATTTTTAACCAAACTTTTCCACCAAAAATAATTGTCTTACTATACGAACATTCTTCCCTATATAATATCATGTCCAGCAGCATTTGACGTTTTCCCGGATCTGCGCTGCCTTAGGACACACACACGCACACGCACACACACACACACACACACACAGGCACACATATCCACACGCAGGCACAACGTCTCTATTAGTCGCCAAGGTAACACTAATGGCACACTCCACACGCCTGTCCTCGCTCCACAAATGACCACGAGACTGACTTACACGCCGTCATGGGCCAGAGCCGAGGCGAGACCCTCTTATCGCGGCCCATCAGGTGATCGTATCTTAATAACACCTTGATGCTCGGGTCTTGCAAAGTTCACCGCTGCACGTGTTCCATAAAGCCGATCGGGAAAGATACGAACGTCTGGAAATATGATCACATCGTAGCTCAATGAACAACAACGGGTATCTGCCATTACGGTGCTCGCCTCACAGGTAAAGATAACGCGAGATAACGCAGGTAATGAGATGTACTGTTGCAGCCTCCCGCAGCCACTGACCAGCTGCCTAACGGCCTGCCTGATTACCATCCTACCTCTTCCTTGTCTGCCTGCCTGCCTACTCACCTGCCTGCCAAGTACCTAATGTCAACGTTATTAAACTCCTCGAAGCCTTAGTTCATTTTTTTACATCAGAGGACACGGCTCAAGGGCATTAAAAAGAGTACACAAAAAAAGCCCGCTACTAGCCGCTCCTATAAAAGATAAGAGTAAAGAGTAGCCATATATATTTAAAAAGTCTGTAGAGGTCGCAGGGGTTTAAAATGGGTGCTTTCATGACCCTGACGGTAGTTTTCCAAGACTTCCGCGCTATAACATGGAAAACAACTCATGACAACCCGACATAACTCCTCTCAGACCTTCAAAATCAGTCCTAACAAGAGAATCGAACGTTTGGTAATAAGTGTGTATGTCGGTGTACCTGTCAACCCACCTGCCTGCTTAACTACGTGCTGCCCTGCCTACCTGCCTACGTTCCTGCCTGACTGCCTCCCCGCGCGCCACCACAGAGCCTCAAGGTAATCACTGGTGCCACATCAGTAAAGTGTAAAAACTCATTGCCATCTATTCCTCCGTGTGATCAAGATATTGGAAGAACCGTAAGAATCGAACTACACACTAATATGCAGATTCAGGAAGACAGACAGACATGCAGGCAGACGGACGGACACACACACACACACACACACACACACACACACACACACACACACACACACTAATATGCAGATTCAGATACAGACAGACAAACAGAAAAACAGACAGACATAGACAAATAGACAGACAGACAGACAGACACACACACACACACACACACACACACACACACACACACACACACACACACACACACACACACACATACACACACACACATTATATCCTGAATCTTAATATTTCTCTCGTTCATTATATAAACGAAAATGTGAAGGATAGCGTAGAGATTGATTAGAGAAATAAGATTAAGAGAAATTAAATAAATAAGGAGAAGCAAGGACTTAATATGCAAAACAAGATCATATTGAAAAAAAAAAAGGGCCTATGGGATCAGAGAAAGGAGTTGAGAGAGAGAGAGAGAGAGAGAGAGAGAGAGAGAGAGAGAGAGAGAGAGAGAGAGAGAGAGAGAGAGAGAGAGAGAGAGAGAGAGAGAGAGAGAGAGAGAGAGAGAGAGAGAGAGAGAGAGAGAGAGAGAGAGAGAGAGAGAGAGAGAGAGAGAGAGAGAGAGAGAGAGAGAGAGAGAGAGAGAGAGAGAGAGAGAGAGAGAGAGAGAGAGAGACATATGAAGATATACGGTCCAATACCACAGGTGTGTGAGGTACAGAACCTGGGTTCGAACTAGTGTAATTTATTCTATCTGTGTATACTCGCTAAGAGAGAGAGATAGAGAGAGAGAGAGAGAGAGAGAGAGAGAGAGAGAGAGAGAGAGAGAGAGAGAGAGAGAGAGAGAGAGAGAGAGAGAGAGAGAGAGAGAGAGAGAGAGAGAGAGAGAGAGAGAGAGAGAGAGAGAGAGAGAGAGAGAGAGAGAGAGAGAGAGAGAGAGAGAGAGAGAGAGAGAGCGTCACAATCAAAATTAATACGTAGCTTGAATCCCCAAGTGTTTTCAGCGAGCTACAGAACCTGATTCCCGGCTTGTACAATTTATTTTATGGCGCTGTATACTTGCTGGAGGGACGGACACACGCACACACACACACACACACACACACGCACGCACGCAGCCTACACGTTACCTAGCGCAAAACCCTGACAGAAACTTTTGACGTCTTAAAACGACTTGCATCGGAAAAGCACTTAACATCTACTTATGATAAGATGTTGGACGGCGAGCAGACATTTTTTCTTTCCCTCTCACCCTCCTCTCTCTCTCTCTCGCGGGAAGATCAGATAAGCTGTTAACTATTCTATATATTCTAACACTTATTAATGAGCGTCGGTCCAGTCAAGGGCGGTGGGACGTAAACTTCACACACTGACCGTGAAAAAACAGGCGCCGCGGACAACCCAGAGATGCAAAACGCTGACCAACGCCGCTGCTTGTGTGCTTGGCCAACGACGCCGAAAATCTTTATTCATGTGGCGGGGGAAATGAAGGGAGTGAACGAGAGAGAAAGAGAGAGAGGAGGGAGGAGTGAATGGGAGAGAGTCTACTTTTGTGTGTGCGTGTGTGTGTATGTTGTGTGTGTTTGGTTGGGGAGAAACACAATTAGAAAGATGCCTTATCGAGAGAAATGAGCGTTGTTTGTCTACAGCGAAAGTGAGGAAAGAAGGAAAGAAGGAAGACCCAATAATTGTTGCTCTCTCTCTCTCTCTCTCTCTCTCTCTCTCTCTCTCTCATGCATCGTGCGCCCTAAGCTGTTCATTTGTCTAACCTGAGAGCCTACCTACAGAACGCTTGGTCGAACATTACCTGCTGGACATGAATACCTGCCCGCTGAACTTTTATTTATATTTGAGTTAATTTGCTTCCCTTCCCCTGTCTGCAACCAAGATAGATAGATAGATAGATAGATAGACAGATAGAGACAGAGAGAGAGAGCAAGGCAGGTGAGAGGGTAAGGAAGGTACACTTAAGTATCAATGAATTTCCAGCAGAGAGTCAAGAACATTAAGGTCCAGGTGAGTTGAAAGGGAAAGTGTCGCTCTAAGTTTACCTGTGTGTCGCGTGTGTCTGGGGAAAGTGTGCGTCGTGTCACCTGGCGTTACCTGTCCGTTCTGGGTCTCTTTTCTTCAGTAACCTTTTCTTTCTTTTTCCATTTTAATTTCTTTTCTTTTTCTGTTGCTCTCATGTTTGTTTTGCTATGTTGTTAGTGTGTCAGTGTCTCTGTTGTTTGTCTTCTTTTTTTTCTTTTTTCTTCTATTTTTTCTTTTTT